>NW_027171783.1:55000-62500 GCF_036898095.1 Palaemon carinicauda | reverse complement strand
GTTCGGGCTTGAGCACTCCCCTATCCACAAACACTAAGCAGCATTGACCATTGAAAATTTTCATGACGACCGCTTATCTATTGAATTTGGACCAAGGCTCTGGAAAGTGATTGATGGATTCTCGTCTTGCTGTAACGTCTGCAGGTGCTCTTGTCACTTGCGACTTGAGTGTTGCCTTGCTGTTGGACAGTGTTTTCCAGAGACTGGCCGGTGCTACTGTGCGACCGGAGTTTGCCCCGCCGTTTCCTGACATGAGGGAGATCCCAGGGAGTTGGTAGAGTCTCTGGCTACCTGGTTCTAGTTACTTAATGCAGCTGCAGTGATGCTGGGGAGCTTGCTAGCTCGTGAGGTGGCCTGTAGAGAGGCCGTTGCCAGGTAAGGCAGATTATCTCTGTTTGCATGTTAGCGGATTATTGGACCTGGGATACTGTGCCTGCCCTATTTATTGGAAGGAAGAGAGGATGACGTCTTAAGTTGTGCCTCTCCCCTCATTTATTCTTACTGAGAAAGTGAGGAGCCTTGTATTTATTTTGTAAATAGGTTAGAGTATTCATATGTATATTTTGTCATTTCCTTTGTCGTGGTAACCATAGGTACGGTTATACTGGTAAAATTAGTTGAAGGCAGGTTTGCTGTGTTATTTTATAATAGGGAAATTGATTTTAATTATTTTCATGTGCTTAGTAGCTTAGACTTCTTTTAGTCTACTAATTAATTCAAGGTTAATGTCTGGTCTGGCCAGCTAAGTTTAAGGATCCTATTAGGTTAATTATTTAGTTTTACTATATCCTTGTTTGAGCCTTAGCTCATTAATTATAGGGAATTCTGAGTGTTTCAGGTTTAAGGGTATTGGTTATTTTTGATTGTCTGGTTGTGGTATTTGCAATATCAGACAAGGTTGACTTGTATATTTGTCAGATTTAAGTAATAAATATTGTAAAGTTTATTGAGTGTTTTGTTTCTGCCGACCTTTAACCCTGAGTTACATTTTTACTGACAACAATCATTGAAAGAACTTTAGTTACGCCTCCCAGGGGTCGTAACAAAATTGGCGACCGTGACAGGATTGTTCTCAGGTGTGCTCAGTGTTTTAGTCAGTTGAACGTCACTTAGTTTATTTTTCAATATTTTTGTAGTGATTATATTATATTACCTTTCTCCCCTGATATATTTATTTCTTTGGAGAATTTTGTATTTGATCCGGCCGAATTTTCAGGTTCGGTCGACTGTATTAAGCATTTGCCGGTGTTATGTAGAAAGCATTTAGTAGTATGTGCG
The DNA here is from genome assembly GCF_036898095.1 of Palaemon carinicauda. Lineage (NCBI taxonomy): Eukaryota > Metazoa > Arthropoda > Malacostraca > Decapoda > Palaemonidae > Palaemon > Palaemon carinicauda. Next base: position 61,222 of record NW_027171783.1, on the reverse strand, counting down.
CAATGGTTAGTTCTTCCACTGAAGCCTGCGGGCTATAAGAAAGAAGTCCTTTTGGCCATTTGTGATAGGATTTCTCACAATTTAGCAGAGGCTGAAAATTTAATTGAAGGAAGTAGAGAAGATAGTGAAAGGGAAGGTAGTATTTTGAGGCCTATTCAGAGGATGAAACCGTGAGCCTGAAAGCGGTGCTAACTTTATTTGATGATCCTCCCCGCACAGGTATTATTTTTGAAGGTCCCTCCGATATACACAAAGGTAGTGGTTCCACCAAAACCATTTATCCTAGGTTTGAGAACCTCTAGTGTCGGTTCCTGTGTTGGGAGAATCCAAGGAGGAAGTAGAATTTAAATTAATTAACAAACGGATTGAGTTAAGGAAATTAGAATTTGAGGAGAACGAGAGGGTAAGGCGTCACAAGTTTGAGATGGCTAATATTAAATTACAGATGGCTAGGTTGTAGGGGACCAATATGATCAGTTTCCCCAAGGGAAATTATAATGACAGGTTTAATTTTGGTGCCACCCTGAAGTTGGTGCCAGCGTTCGACGAAAAGAGCGTCCCTGAGTTCTTCAAGGATTTAGAGAGAGTTGCTACTCGATTGTCTTGGCCCTCGGAAATATGGACTGTATTGATCCAATGCAGGTTAGTGGACAAGGCAATCCGGGTGTATAATGCCTTGGAGGAAGGAATTGCTAGGGACTATCAGAAAGTCAAAGCACTGGTCCTTAAGGCATATGATTTGGTGCCTGAGGCCGACCGTTTAAAATTCAGAAATGACAACAAACACCCTTCCCAGTCATTTGTAGAATTTGCGCGGGTTAAGGAGAACCAGTTCAATGACTGGATAAAGAGTCGTCAGGTAGTGTCGTTTGCGTCGTTGAGGGAAATGTTGCTCCTTGAAGAGTTCAAGAAGGCTTGTAGCAAGGAGTTACGAGTTCATCTTGAGGAGGTTAAGGTAGTGAAAGTGAGTAACGCCGCTCAATTGACCGATGAATATGTGTTGACTCATCGTTCGGGGGCCAGTAGCTTTAGTTATCCGGGTAGAACTGATCCATCTTCTCGAGTATTTAATAATGTAAATAGAGTAGAACCTTCCTCGCCTATGTCTAAAAATAATGCCAATTCTTTTTCAGGTGGTAATAAGGGGGGCATATCTGGAGGGCCTCCTCCTCAAAGTAGTTTTGGTAATAGAAGTATGTCCATATCCAATACCCCTAACAAGTACAATAACCCAGGTTCTGGACGTCAAAGAACTTGCTTCGGTGTAACAAACCTGGACACTTCCAGAACCAGGTACCTGGAAAGAAATGGGCAGAATCCCGTATCATTGATTTCCACCAGTTCTGATGTTTATGATAAGGGTGAAAATCCGCCCATAGTTAGCAGTAGCGTAGACAGTAGTATTAATCCCTCCGCTAGTCCTAAGGTTGCATGTCTGAATTTTGACAAATATATATGGCCGGGTAAGATAATCCTTGAATCAGGCCACATCAATGTGAAGTTTTTAAGAGACAGTGGCTCAGCTCGGTCTCTGGTGTTAGGTACCTCTTTATCTGGTTTGAAAGCGTATTCAGGTAATTATGTTGTTCTGGGAGGGTTCCCGAACACTGTTGTCTCTGCCCCATTGGTAGAGGTTAGGTTATCTTTCCAAGGATATGATGGGGTTACAGAGTTGGCCGTTGTGGAAAATCTCTCTATCCATGGTATTGACGGCATTTTGGGAAAGGACATGCTTAACAGGGAAGGTCGTGAATTATTTCCCATTTTGTCTGTCGAGGCTTATCCTGTTTCGGTAACCACCCGGGCCTCGGCCAGAGCTGCTGAATTAGGTAAGGATGATGATTTGTTACTGAGTAGTTTAGAGGTAGATGTAGAAAGACCCGGGTCAGTAGATGAAATGAATAATCCTATTGTTGTTAATGCTTTGAAACCCGACTGGGACCGTTCAGCTTTCATTAAGGTTCAGAAAGCTGAATTTAATTTTGAGTTAGGGGATATTAATGACCTGACTAGGCCTCGGTTTGTGTTGATCAATAATATATTGTATCGATTTAGTAGACCTGCATCTGAGGATCCGAGTAAGACTTCTCGGATTGAACAAATGGTAGTCCCTTCTCAGTTTCAGGAATCATTAGTTAGTCTCGCTCACGATAATTTTTTTTCAGGTCGTTTTGGGGTATGGAAAACTTTCCAGAAATTGGTCCAGTATTAATGGTGGCCTGGAATGAAATTATCAGTAAAACTTTTTGTGAAAGAGTGTGAAGTTTGTCAGGTATTAGGTAAACTCAACCAGATTATTCCGGGGGACCCTTAAATACTATTCCTGCTATAGGAGAGCCTTTTTCAGAATTGGTAGTAGATGTGGTAGGTCCTTTACCTAAGACAAAAACAGGGTTTGAGTATATTTTAACGATTATGGATAAAGCCTCTAGATTTCCCGAAGCTTGCCCGCTGAGGAAATTAACCTCTAAAGTAGTTTTTTAAAAACTAATTTAATTTTTTTCCCGATACGGTCTACCCCGGGTTATACAGACTGATTGTGGAACTAACTTCACGAGTAAAATGTTTAGGGGTGAATGTGCTGAACTGGCCATTCGGCACATTACGAGTGTTCCGTACCATCCTGAGAGTCAGGGTGTGGTGGAGAGGTTCCACCAAACGTTTAAATCTATATTAAAGAAAAGTTGTTATGCCCATGGCAGTGAGTGGGACAAGGAACTTCCGCTAGCCCTGTTTGCAATTAGGAATCATCCCAATGCCTCCACCGGTGTAGCCCCCTTCGACCTAATTTTTGGTCACAAAGTCCGTGGTCCTTTGGACATATTTTTGTGAAGCATTTGGTGCCGATCGAAGGGGGGGAATAAAGGTAGGAGAATTTGTGGAGGATTTAAGGAAACGCATGGTTAGCGCCTAGAAGTCTGCAAGGGATAATTTAGGTATTGCGCAAAATAGAATGAAGGTTGTTTATGACAGAAATTCTAAAGCTCGTTCGTTTGAGCCGGGGGAAATGATGTTAGTTTTGAGCATGAACCCTGAAAATTTTCTTGAACCTAGATATAAGGGTCCGTGGAAAGTTTTGAGGAAGTTGTCTGAGGTGAACTATGAAATTGAAGCTCCCGGTTCGAGCAGAAAGGGTAGGATTTTCCACTTAAACAGGTTGAAAGTCTATCATGGTAAGACTGACGTTCCCTCAAAAGCTGTACCCGAGCCAGTAGCTGTAGCTGTAGAAATGCCTCCACAGGTTTCGGAAGATTTATTGAATCAGGTTTCCTCCGATGCACTGTTTAGTAATGTACAGAATTTAGGAATGGTAGAGGAAAGTTTGAAGAATGTAGATCCTCTTCAAAGAGAGGATATGTCCAATTTAATATATTCTTTTTCAGATTTATTCAGAGACACTCCAGGTAGAACTAGTTTTCTTTGTCATGACGTAGATGTAGGTAGTGCTTCCCCTGTTAAACAAAGCCCTTACCGGTTAAATCCGGCAAAGAGGGATTTAGTTGAGAAGGAAATTAAATATATGTTAGAACATGACCTCATTCAGCCTTCTGTTAGTCCTTGGAGTTCCTCTGTTGTTCTTGTGGGCAAAGCTGACGGGAAGTTCCGCATGTGTGTGGACTATTGTAAGGTTAATGTCCACACCAAAAATGACTCCTTCACCTTGCCGCGTATTGATGACTGTCTCGACCAGATAGGTTCTGCCAAATTTATTACCAAACTAGATTTATTGAAAGGTTATTGGCAGGTTCCCTTATCTGATCGAGCCCACGAAATTTCGGCATTTGTAACTCCTTTTGGGCTGTATGAATGTAAGGTTATGCCCTTTGGGATGAAGAATGCCACGTGTACTTTTCAACTGCTTATGAAGAGGGTCATTTGTGGTTTGAAGGGAACCAAAATTTACATTGATGATTTGGTGGTATACAGTAATGACTGGAGTACGCATATGATCCGATTGCGTAAGGTGTTTGAGGCCCTTAGGTCGGCTGGGTTGGTTATTAATTTACCAAAGTGTGAATTTGGACAGGCCAAGGTTTGTTATTTGAGTCACAAGGTTGGGTTAGGTCAAGTAGCCCCAAAGCAAGCTAACCTAGAGGCTATTATTAATTTGAAAAGGCCATGTAATGTTAGAGAGGTGAGAATAGTTCTGGGAATGACAGGGTATTATCGCCGCTTTCTGCGGAATTTCTCAGACCTTGCGCAACCTCTGACTAATTTATTAGAGAAGGGAAGAAAATATTATTGGGCTGATAAGTGCGAGGAAGCTTTTAATAAGCTTAAATCTATTTTATTGTCTAAACCTATTTTGGCTTCCCCCGATTTTCATAAACCATTTTTAATAGCGGTAGATGCCAGTGATGTAGGATTAGGTGGTGTCCTTTTTCAAAGGGATAATGAAGGAGAGGTACACCCCATATCTTATTTTAGCCGAAAATTATTGTCGGCTGAAAGACGATATTTAACCATTGAAAAGGAGGCTTTAGCCCTGGTCCGTACCCTGTTACATTTTAAGCCGTATGTTACTAATTTTTCTTTTCCTGTAGAGATTTGGACTGATCATAATCCTCTGGTGTTTATAGAGCGGATGAAAGGGGCCAACCAGAGGATCATGCGTTGGGCTTTGTTACTGCAGGAATTTAAATCAGTAATTAAGCATATTAAGGGTTCTGAAAAAAAATTCCTGACGCACTCTCACGGAGTGGATAGGCCAGCCTTGCCTCCCTCATACGCTGCCCTGCTCTTATCTCCCGTGAGTTAGGGTAAACACCCCTTCTAGTATATTTTAAATTGAGGGGTGTTTAGGTGAATATTCCGTCTTGGTTAGCTAGATTTTTGTAGGTGCTGTCCTAATTTGACATTGGTTGGTGAAATTTTGATAAAGATATCTCGTGTACTTGTTGGTGTTGGTTAAGATTAAGTGTTTTATCTTGTATGTTGTCTGGGTTGTTTAATCCTAGTTTGAATTTTCACATTAATGACCTTTTTTATTATTGTTTTTGTACCTGTTTTTAAGGCTGTGTATTTTTGGTAATTTAAGAAAAAAAAAGTTTTTTTTTTATTTTGGGGAGGAAGGTATTGGAGTAAAGTAAATTTTCTATTAAAGTAAATTTCTCATTTGTTGAAGTCAACACTGTTCTAGTTTTAAGTGGTTTCCGCTATAGCTTAAAGTAGTTTTAAAGTGGTGTGTTGTTGATTGTTTCTCACCTATTCCCCGCTTAATTACCTTGTTTTGAACTATAGTGTTAATAATTGTATTTTGTTGGCCCGAGTGATAACGAAAGAGTGTTGATGTCGGAGGTGGGTGCTCGGACAAAAGACAGTTCGGGCTTGAGCACTCCCCTATCCACAAACACTAAGCAGCATTGACCATTGAAAATTTTCATGACGACCGCTTATCTATTGAATTTGGACCAGGGCTCTGGAATGTGATTGACGGATTCTCGTCTTGCTGTAACGTCTGCAGGTGCTCTTGTCACTTGCGACTTGAGTGTTGCCTTGCTGTTGGACAGTGTTTTCCAGAGACTGGCTGGTGCTACTGTGCGACCGGAGTTTGCCCCGCCGTTTCCTGACATGAGGGAGATCCCAGGGAGTTGGTAGAGTCTCAGGCTACCTGGTTCTAGTTACTTATTGCAGCTGCAGTGATGCTGGGGAGCTTGCTAGCTCGTGAGGTGGACTGTAGAGAGGCCGTTGCCAGGTAAGACAGATTATCTCTGTTTGCATGTTAGCGGATTATTGGACCTGGGATACTGTGCCTGCCCTACTTATTGGAAGGAAGAGAGAATGACGTCTTAAGTTGTGCCTCTCCCCTCATTTATTCTTACTGAGAAAGTGAGGAGCCTTGTATTTATTTTGTAAATAGGTTAGAGTATTCATATGTATATTTTGTCATTTCCTTTGTCGTGGTAACCATAGGCACGGTTATACCGGTGAAATTAGTTGAAGGCAGGTTTGCTGTGTTATTTTATAACAGGGAAATTTATTATAATTAATTTCATGTGCTTAGTAGCTTAGACTTCTTTTAGTCTACTAATTAATTCAAGGTTAATGTCTGGTCTAGCCAGCTAAGTTTAAGGATCATATTAGGTAAATTATTTATTTTTACTATATCCTTGTTTGAGCCTTAGCTCATTGATTATAGGGAAATCTGAGTGTTTCAGGTTTAAGGGTATTGGTTATTTTTTATTGTCTGGTTGTGGTATTTGCAATATCAGACAAGGTTGA
>NW_027171783.1:47500-50000 GCF_036898095.1 Palaemon carinicauda | reverse complement strand
TCTCCAACTAGTGCTAAAAGCTCCTCTTCTTGCTAACTTGCGCAAAATAACAGATAACTTTGGAGCTAAGAAATCTGCTGTCTTTATAAAAAACAAAGGAAAAATACCATTTGGGTCTACACCTCCATAAGCATCAAGGTCCATCATCAGAGCTTTAATCTCACGAGATAGAAAAGCTAAACTAGTTAGTTTAGCCTCAGGAAAACAGGAATGAGGAAGTTCAACTTTTTCATTAATCTGTTTACTGTCAAAAACATCAGCAAAAAGGGTTGCCTTCTCCTTTGGACATTGAGTGACTGAGCCATCTGGTTTAAGTAAAGGAGGAACTGTTGCATCTACACCAAAGAGTGCAGATTTAACGGTAGACCACCATTTATGTTCCTGAGTTGTACCAGAAAGCGTTTCTTTTATGGTTAAATTGTACTCCTTTTCAGTTGAGGCATAAACTCTCTGAGCAAAAGCTCGAAGCTGAGTATAGTTGTTCCACGTCAAATCTGATCTGTTACCCTTCCAAAGTTGATAGGCCTCCTGCTTCTCCAAAAAAGCACGTCTACGATCATCATTGAACCACGGTTTGTCCTTCACTCGGTACCTTAGCACATGAGAAGGAATATGCCTATCAATTATGTTGACTAGATTCTCATTCAAAGGGACAACAGGATCTACACTATTATATAATTGTGACCAATTCAAGCACAAAAGATCATGTAAAATCCCATTCCAGTCTGCTTGGGATTTCATATAAATTTTACAAGAATATGATATATCAAGGACAGGCTGCTTAGTCTTCACTAATAATGAAATCAAGGCATGATCAGATGTCCCGACTGGAGAACCAACCTTACCAGTTATAACGCCAGGGGAGTCAGTGTATACGAGGTCCAAGCAATTACCAGACCTGTGAGTAGCTTCATTTATGATTTGCTCACAGCCTGATTCAGAGGCAAAGACTAAAGCTCTTAAGCCATGGCGATCAGTAGGAGAGATAGAACTTAACCACTCCCTATGGTGAGCATTAAAATCACCAACAAAGAAAAAAAAAGAAGCCTTTCGATCATCTTCTTGTATCTTAGCCATAATTGTAAGAAGACAATCGAAGATAGAATCATCCATGTCTGGATTCCGGTAGATCGAACACAAATAAAAGTTTTTATGCCTGCCACAAACTTTTATTACCTGAATCCCATGACATCCACATTGATAGCAGGACTTGTGAGAAGCAGGGTACTCGGTCCTAATATACACCGCCATTCCCCTGGCCCTAGGGATGGCATCACGTTTCAACATTATTGGCTTCTTAAAACCAGTTATAAGGAGCTCAGATGAGTGCCTCATATTAGAATCCAAAGTTTCTGAGCACAAAAGAATATCATACTGTCTGGACGCAACTGTAAGGTCTTGGATATTTGCATGAAGACCACGAATATTGCAATATAGAAGACGACATTGACGAAATCTAGGACGTACTGGTCCCGGATTTCGCTCAATGTCTCCAGACAGCATAAGAATTAATAGAAATAAAAAAGACATCATACTTATAAACTAGATTAACAAGAATTATAACAAAAACAATACGTACAGAATTATAAACAAAGTGATTGATGATACCCATAGACTATAGTAAAAAGTCGGAAAAACTGGTCAACATGGAGGAGCCGATACAACTTGCAAGGCTAAATACCCTCCAGGATAGCTACTTTAACTGAAGGGAGGACAGTAAGGATGGTTTCGAGAAGAAAAAGAATCAGGAAAAGGAAAAGACAACCTCTTGATAAACCAACAGGCATCCATGGCCCTTCTATATAGCCTGCCCAACACACCATTAAAAAAAAAACAAGAGGAAGAAAAAGAAAAAATAAGATAGAATAGTGTGCCTGACTGTACCCTCAAGCAAGAGAACTCCAACCCAAGACAGTGGAAGACCATGGTACAGAGGCTATGGCACTACCCAAGACTAGAGAACAGTGGTTTAATATTGGAGTGTCCTCCTCCTAGAAGAGCTGCTTACCACAGCTAAAGAGTCTCTTCTACCCTTACCAAGAGGAAAGTACACTGAACAAATTGCAGTACAGTAATTAACCCCTTGGGTGAAGAAGTGTTAAGTATCTCATTGTTGTCAGGTGTATGAGGAAAGACGAGAATATGTAAAGAATAGGCCAAACTATTCTGTGTAGGTGTAGGCAAAGAAAAAATAAGCCGTGACCGGAGAGAGGGATCCAATGCATTACTGTCTGGCCAGTCAAAGGATCCAATACCTCTCTAGTGGTAGTATCTCAACGGGCGGCTGGTGCCCTGGCCAACCTACTACCTATATATATATATATATATATATATATATATATATATATATATATATATATATATATATATATATATATATATATATATATATACCTGTATATATATATATATATATATATATATATATATATATATATATATATATATATATATATATATATATATATATATATATATATATATATATATATATATATAT
>NW_027171783.1:37500-42500 GCF_036898095.1 Palaemon carinicauda | reverse complement strand
AAGGGGTATTATCAGGTGCCTATGAACTCAAAAGACATCCCATGACTGCCATCACCACTCCGTTTGGTACATACACCTTCAATTACTCATATTTTGGCCTTCGTAATGCTGGGACCACATTTCAGCGTCTCATGGATGGCATCTTAGAGGACCTCCCTTTCTGTGTATGTTATGTGGACGTCATACTTGTGTTCTCCTCCTCAAAAGAGTAACACCTCCGTCACCTGCGCATCGTGCTCCATCGCTTGCAACAAAACGGCCTTGTAGTCCGGTACGACAAGTGTACCTTTGGCGCCAACAAAGTGTCATTTTTAGGGCACCTCATCACTCCTGAAGGAGTCCATCCCCTCCCTGAGAATGTAGCAACCGTTCAGAACTTCCCCGCGCCCTCGACCGTCAAAGCTCTGCAAGAATTCTTGGGCACTATCAACTATTATCACCATTTTCTGCCAGCCATTGCCGCCACTCTTACTCCCCTCTACGCCTCCCTCAAGGGTAAGCCAGAGGACCATAAGTGTGGTCCCCTTCAAGAAGCAGCCTTCTGCAATGCAAAGAAAGCCCTATCAACTGCTGCGGCTCTCACTTTTCCTATCTCACATGCCCCTCTCCTTCTCTCCACCAATGCCAGCGACATGGCTATTGGTGAAGTACTCGAGCAGGTGGTCATCGGCTCGCCCCGCGCATTAGCCTTCTTCAGCAAAAAACTGTCCAAGGCAGAATCGGGTTATTCTACTTTCGATCGAGAATTGCTGGTGGTGCACTTGGCTGTCCGTCACTTTCGCCATTTCTTAGAAGGTACGCCCTTCATCATTCGCACAGACCACATGCCTCTGATGCACACCTTTACTCGACAGTTTGATGCCTGGTCCGCCCGGCAACGCCGACATCTCTCCGCCATGGCTGAATACAACTGCACCCTTCAATACGTCCCTCGGAAAATGAATCCCGTTGCCGATGCCCTGAAAGAAACACGTTGGCTGCTGTTCAACTGGGATTGGATTACAACACAATGCCCTGGCTGAAGCCCAACGACAAGATCCATAGTATCAAGCTTGTAGGACATCCTACACGCCCCCCTGTTGGCAAGACTTCCCCCTCGAAGATTCCAACACCACCCTCCTCTGTGACGTCAGTACTGGTAGACCGCGACCTTGGATTCCTGCTCCCATGCGCCGGCAGGTGTTTCATTTCATTCACGGCCTTTCACATCCCTTGTGCCGTTCTACTGCACAGCTCCTGGAGGCAAAATTCATTTGGCAGGGCATTTCTAAGGCTGCTAAGGATTGGGTCCGCGCCTGTACTTCTTGCCAAATTTCCAAAGTAAATTGACACACGGATTCAGGATTGGGCACCTTTCCTCAACCTCAGCATCGTTTTGCACACATTTACGTCGTTGTTGTAGGCCCCGTACCCACATCACAAGGACATCGTAACCTGTTTACCGTCATCGACAGCTCCACTCGTTGGCCTGAAGCCATTCCCATGGAAACTGCAACGTCCGCCTCATGTACATCTGCCTTACTCTCTGGATGGATTGCAAGATTTGGTATCCCTGAACATATTACTTCTGACAGGGGAACCACTTTCACCTCTCAATTGTGAAAATCATTAGCGAATCTCCTGGGCATCACCCTACATCAGACAACAGCCTATAACCGCGCTGCCAACGGAATGGTTGAATGTTTTCATCGCACCCTCAAAGCTGCTTTGGTGTCTCACTGCAAGGATTGCAACTGGTTTACTCAGCTTCCCTGGGTCTTCCTGGGACTAAGGACCACTCCTGAAGATGTCCTCGACGTCTCGGCAGCTGAAATGGTGTACGGCGACCCGTTTGTCGTCCCTGCCGAATTTTTTCCTTCTACATCCTCCTCCGACGCCCTCCAGTGCATACGTCACGTCGTGGGAAAATTTACTCCATGCTGCCAGACTTACAAGCCCCCAGCGAAGCATTACATACCAACAGACTTGCACTCTGCATCGCACGTCTTCCTGCGCAACGACATTAGCAAGCCACAGCTAACGCCCCCTTACACGGGCCCTTTCCTTGTGATCCGACGCAGTCCGAAAGCATTCCTACTAAACATTCGTGGCAAAGAAGACTGGGTCTCCATTGATTGTCTAAAACCTGCTTATCTTCTGACAGATGACCCGCCTACAGTTCGCCTATCAAGATCAGGGAGCCCTATTTAACATGTACCAACCGTGAGTCACACGATCGTACATAATACATTTTGTATGTATTATGCTTGTATCTTCGCTCTTCCCTCGCACTAAAAAAGACCAGAATAAACATGTCTGCGTATCGCCTCTGTAACATTGTCTGTCTTGTGAACATGAAAATTCCTGTTGCCTTGGGCTTTTGTATATAAAGGACAGTGTTCTATAATAAATTAACTCGGTTTTTTTCATACTGCCTTTGAGTTCATTACCTTCTCTCGGCTGTCACATATGTGTCACATTGGCATAGTATCAGATTTTTTTCATATAGTGATTTCTCTATATTATGATCACTTCGTGATATATCTCCATCACATTTGTAAAACAATTATATATCACCTTATCTGAAAAGAGTTCATATACTTATAGGAGGGTAAAGTTTTGTTATTAATAATTCAATTTCAAATTTCTTTATTTGTTTCGAATATATAATGCAGGGTCATGTGTCGCCTAAAGATAAAAAAAATATTGAAATGAGAGAGAGAGAGAGAGAGAGAGAGAGTGAGAGAGAGAGAGAGAGAGAGAGAGAGAGAGAGAGAGAGAGAGAGAGAGAGAGAGAGAGAACATTTTATTAATCACAGACATCAAAGTTTTTTCAGTGATTAATAAATTAAACTTTTATGAATAATATTGTAATAGATGATTGGACCATTAATTCTGGACAATATGATTCATTGAATAATTTACATATATGGAAATTATATTTAATTATAAATTTTGAATTGAAATGTTGATAAGTCAGTTATAGCACAATATAATCATTACAATTGATATTTCTAATTGTTCAATAACTTTAGATCCCAGTTCAATAACTTTAGATCCCATTAGATGATATATATATATATATATATATATATATATATATATATATATATATATATATATATATATATATATATATATATATATTACATATACATATATGTATATATATATATATATATATATATATATATATATATATATATATATATATATATATATATATATATATATATATATATATATATATATATATATATATGCGTGTATATATATATATATATATATATATATATATATATATATATATATATATATATATATATATATATATATATATATATATATAGCTTCAAAAGGATATATTTTATACTACAGTGATATTCCCAGATAATTAACCTTCAGGTTCCAGAATTCTAACTCCTGGAGTGAATATCCTTAAAATTTTCTCAAGGATATCGCATAATATCAGAGGACGGATTCTTGACACGCCACATAGCAATCTGCACTCCTAATAGCGTTAACGCTTCGAGGGGGGCGTGGCAAAAGAATAGAAAGGAGCTGTAACAAGGTTACCCTCGTTCCCGTACTACTATTGACCACCACCCCAGTGCCATTCCCAAGATGGCGGACATTCCTAATTTTGTAGCAATTTCGCTCAGTGGTGTTCCGTGTTGATCTAACTTTTCGATCAATTTTCAAGGATTTATTATCCATTCTCCAACTTCTTTCGCCTTCGGAAAGTTGAGTATTGGGTCTTTACAATGAATAATTTTTTAGCTTCCTTTTCACAGTGAAATTTGAGTAATTTATTGTGTTTAGAGCTAGCCTCTACCGGAAGCGGTATGAGAGCTGTCGTTCGTTAGGCATGTTATTTAGTTAGAAGAACGACTTCCCAATTTTGAAATAGCATCATATATCATTAATTATTTAATTATATTAGCTATTTAGGCAATATATTCTTGTAAAGATATTTACATTGTGCATATTTTCCTTTCCATGTTGATCGTATAGTTAGAGTCTCGGAGAGTGAGGTAACCGAGATCTTGTCTCGCCTAGGTACCTACCCTAGGCGTGTTATTATACGTTAGACATTCCCCGTTTACCCTTGTGTTTGCGATTTCAATTATGCAGAGATGGGTATCTCTTTAAATTGGATGAAACTTTACACCTCTCAAAAAAGAGAGATTTAAGGGTAATCCCACTTCCCTCTGAGTGTAGCCTCAGGGTACAACCTTATCGTATCGGCCTCGAATTTTTTAATTCACACATGACTTTCCTACGGTTTTTTTTTTTGCCCTTCCCCTGTAACTGCATATACAAGTTTTTGGGGTTTTTGGCCAGAATCTCAGAGCATTTAATCTGTGGTCGGTAGCTACCTGGCAAGATGAATAGAATTCTTTTGCTACGTTAGGCTTAGGGGACACTGGCACTAAAACCCCGTTTCCTTACCTTAGAGGTGGTGGTGAGGGTGCTACCAACCTCTTAATCGTATTATCTAACCCTAGGCTAAGGTATAGAATTCTTTAGCCACCTGGGTAGTTCTAATACAGGAACGGAGTTTGTTAGGTGGGACAGGACAGGCTACGGCCGGTTCCTGCTGTACCTTTCACAGGACCCTCTTTCCCTTCCCTTCTATCCCTTTATGTTGGCGTATCCCAGCAAACTTACTGTTGCCGGTGGGTTGCCGGGATCTACCAGACTCCCCCTCTTACAGTTGATTGCTGCAGGCGAGCAGTCTTAACATCTGTCGGCCGGCAGTAATGACAGCTGTGAGCTGCCGACCATATTAGTTGCCGGCCGCCAGTAAAGACTACTGCCGGCCGGCAGTAAAGATTACTGCTGGCTGGCAGTCATGGCTGCTGCCGGCCAGCAGTCTTGGTGACTGCTGGCAGGCAACCAGGGCAGCTGCCGGCCGGCAGCTGCTCGCCATGTTGGCTATAAGTGGGAAGTCCCTTCTATTTACAAAGGTTCTTCAGTTCTTTCTTGAACTGCTAGCAACAGTGGCAACTGCCGGGGTG
>NW_027171783.1:30000-32500 GCF_036898095.1 Palaemon carinicauda | reverse complement strand
TCAATCCCGAACACTTAGCATGCTCTACTTGTAATTTCCGTTACTTCCTTGAAAGCTTTCAACAATCAATTTCTGTCTTTATCTTCTTTTTATAGTATCCTAAGTATCATTTGATATCCATGGTTTTCTCTTTCTAATTTCGTGTCCCAAGACTTCACTACCAACTGACTGATATATGTTCTTAATATTACACCATTCTTTAATAATTGCCTGATCTTTGTCTCTTAAAGTCTCTAAGACTGGATATCGATTCCTGCATTCAATTACAAATGTTTTTCTGTGCTCTTCTTCTAAAAGCTTAATTGTAAGAAACCTAGGTATTCTATCTTTATGATTGGTGCTTTCAGTATTGAATTCAGTGTGGCAATGAGGTGCTTGTGATCACTACTAATATCTGCACCTCTAGAGATAATTACATTTCTCAAAGATCTCCTTTTCTCTTTATTAAAGGCAATGTGATCTGTGCGATTTTTTTAATTCTTGTGGATGTTCTTGCGTTGAAAAAGCGTATTCCCAATGACAAGTTTGTTTGCTGAACTTATAAAATGTGCTCCATTTTCAATTGCAACTTCGCTAAGATCCACGACACTCATCACATTTTCTATACCTTAATCATTTCTTCCAACTTTACCATTGAAGTCACCAACCACAATATTCATATCTCTCTTAGGGATTTAATTTCTTGCCCTCTGCATTTCTTCAAAGTATTCATCTTTCTTTTCTTCAGGGTAATAATTTGTTGGGGCATAGCAAACTATAATACTCGTATTCCACTACTTTGATCTGAACTTCGCTAGTAACAATCTACTATTCACAGCTCGGCACTCGGTTATGGCCTTTTTTTGCTCCTGGTATCATCATCATTCCTACCCCTTCTCTTCCAACTCCATCTTATCATCCTGAGTAGATATATATATATATATATATATATATATATATATATATATATATATATATATATATATATATATATATATATATATATATATATATATATATATATATATATATATATATTTCCTTAGAATAAAGTATCCTTAGCAATCCTCTTACAACGTGATTCACTTAGGGCTAAGATATCCAAACTACATTCCGTAAATTCACTCTCCACTTGCTATAACTTCCAGATCTGATTCATAGTTCTAACATTCCAATTTCAAATTTTCAAATTTTCACTAGTATTTATAAATCAGGAGATTCTTAGCAACATGCTATGCCTAGGACAGGGGGCCATTATGTCATCATCTCTTTCTATAACTGACTAAAGCCATAGAGGATTTATTGGCTAGATACATCAAAGGATAGCTAATTCCTTGTGATGTGCAGTGACTATCTAACTAAGGCAAGTGACCCCTGACGGTCCATACTATTTCTAGTAAGATCAAAAGCTAGGCATCAAGAGTAAAAGCAAAAGAGACAATTTGTCCATCGCCTTAAACGCAATCATTCACACTCTGCTTCCAGTGACTTCATCGACATTTAAGGGGGTATTTCCTTCACACACAAAGCTCTCATTACTCCACCAAGTTGCTAAGATATATCTCATAGCAGGGTATATATATATATATATATATATATATATATATATATATATATATATATATATATATATATATATATATATATATATATATATATATATAGTGCTTTGTAGAGCTCAGCTGAATTAGGTGAACTAATCACTCTTACGGAATGAAAAGATCGTGGTAAAACCCTCTCCATCTCATCATGATCTTGTCCACATATGGCACTCGAGTAATCTCTCTTATCGTCTCATATCTAATCCTGCCCTGCCATTCAACTCTCAAGAAACTTCTGAGGGCTCTGTTTTTTAATCTATTAAATCTATTGGAGATTGTTTCATTGTCATACCATGACTCAAGTGCATAGAGTAACAACAATCTCAGTGAACTCATATACAGTCTGATTTTTGTATGTAATTTCAGATGATTTGATTTCCAAATTTTATTCAAGCTAGCCATTGTTTGATTTTATTTTATCGTCTTTCACTAAACTTTAATTGTCAAAAACTTGTATTGGAGATCATAATTCACAGATGTTTGAATGATTTTACCTCATTAATCCTTTCTCTTTTCAATGATTTTCTATCTTCCATTGCATACTATATTCTCATCATCTCTGTGTTTTTTATATTTATCTACAGCCCAGCCCCATGTTATATGTCTTGCATTCTGGTAAGCAAGCATTGCAAATCCTGTTGTATTCTGGTAACAAGGAAAGCATCAGCAGCATACTCTAGGTGTGCTAAATTCCTGTCATCAATCCTGTCCAATCCTTCTCTACCATCTCTGACTATTCTATACACTACAAAATCCATGGGGAGGATAAACAACATAGGTGACATTATGTTCCCTTCATAAGAATCCATCAACATTAACTTTGCACTTGCTATGCTCATGTGCAGACTTTATCAAATTTACATATTTAAGAGGAATCCGGTGTCTTTAGAATGAGCATACTATATATTTTCATAACAACT
>NW_027171783.1:0-20000 GCF_036898095.1 Palaemon carinicauda | reverse complement strand
TGACGATCCTGAACCCATTCCGCAGTCTGAGGTGGTTGACATTGTACATCTTGGTACGTTCATGGGGCTGGAAGCTAGCGCCGAAGATATAGATGAACTTATCGAGGAGCACCACGAGGAGTTGGAGACGATGCAAATGAGTGTTGTTCAAAGCAGTTCTCTAGCGGTCATGAGGAGGATGTTACACCTTTGAAAACGTCAGGCATTAAGGAAATTCTCACATGTTTCCATAAAATGGCAGACTACGTCGAAAAGGAATATCCAGAAAAAGTTTATACCAACCGTGCACTTCAACATTGCAATGACGTTTGCTTCAATACATAGTTTCTTATTAAAGAGGCCAGCAGTATTAGTAGGCCAAGACGAAAGTGAAAGTGAAGAAAAGAATCAGAAAAGAGGAAGTGATGAAGAATTAGAAGAAATTTAGAAAATATGAAAAATGTAAAGTTATAAAAAAGCAAAAAAAAAAAATTCAATTTTAAGTTTTATGTTACCGTTAAGTGTTAAAGTAATTTTTTCTTTCCTTTTATAGTTTTCCATACGTAATGTTATGTGTTAATTATTTCTGCCATTTTTTTATTTCGTAAACTTTAAGTGTTAATGAGTTAAGTGTGCAAATTACTGTACGTAGTCTGTCACTTGTTACGTTTTCTGCCTTATGCCATCCTCCTCTACCGCGACTTCGCTATCGTACATCGTCTCAATCAAAAGATAAGTTTCAACTTCTTTTTTTAATTAACTGTAACCTTTTTTTTCAGGGTATCAATCCTTAATTTAGGTGTAGGTACAGGTAACAATACACCTTCACTGATCCAAATGCTTTACATACAGTACCGTAACTTTTATACAGTAGAAAAGAAAACGGACCATTTTCTTAGGGCTTGGAGGGGATAACTAGGCTATAACTACATTATTGAATAATCTCATGGTGGTTTCTGGAATGGATTAGGCTGTTTTTAACGGTTGGGTTAATTATTGAATGATAGAAATTGCTGCCTTGCATGTTTATTACTACAGTTTAGCGTGTTTATGAAAGAAAAGGCGTGTTTTCGTAAGGCTTGGAACGGAATAAGCAATTTACATGTAAAATGCGACTCAAGATACAAAAAAAATCAGAATACGAAACCGTATCCTGAACAGATTACTTTCGTATCCTGAGGCATCACTGTACACACACACACACACACACACACACATATATATATATATATATATATATATATATATATATGTGTGTGTGTGTGTGTATGTGTCTGTGTGTGTGCGTGTGTGTGTATACAAATATATATACAGTTTATATATATATATATATATATATATATATATATATATATATATATATATATATATATATATATATATATATATATATATATATATATATATATATATATAGTGTATATATATACATATGGGTACTCTTTATTATTACAAGAACATCTATAAGTATACATAGAATTCATGTTAGGGCAATTAGCAAAATCAGATATATCACATTGCCATTAGTAAAGAGAAAACAATGACGCTGAGAAATGTAAGAAGCTATAGAGGTATAAATATTGGTAGTGATTACCGGCTCCTCATTGCCACACTGAAATTAAAACTGATAGAAACCAACATAAAGATAGATAGAATACCTTGGTTTGATACAACTAAGTTTTTAAAAGTAGAGCACAAAGAAAAATTTGCAATTGAATGTGGGAATATATATGCAGTCTTGGAGATTTTCAACATACGAAGAATACAGGCAATGAAGAATTAAGAACATATATCAGTCACTCGGTAGTGAAGTCTTGGGAAAGACAGTTACATGGAGGAAGGCATTGATATCAAATGATACGTCCGACACTTTAAAAAAGGAGACAAAGACAGAAATTGATTATTAAAGGTTTTCAAGGTAGTGATGAAAATTTTCAGGTAGAGCGTGCTGAGTAATCCAGTATTGGCAGTGAGGTCAAAAGGAAAGACAGGAATTACTGGAGAGAGCATTTAGAGAGTAGAACATATAAGGCTGATACAGCTATGAATTCAGGAAGTGGCTATGCTGTAAGAATTGCTAGTAGAATTATTAATGAAATTTCGTCTAGGGCAAACAAGAAGAATATACCCATCAAAAAGAGAGATGAATGGAACACTTTAGTGAGGTTATGAATAGGACATAAGAAGGGAATAATATTATTAATATAACTGAAGCTGATGAAGATCTTGATGTGCCCATGGATGAATTAACTCTGTTTGAAGTCGAAGCTATCCTCAAAATACTATAGAGATGGAAAGCACCACGATGGAATAACTGCCCAGATGATACAGGCCGGAAATGAAGTGACTCCCAGACGACTAACAAGATGATTTTGTAGAATGTGGCATGAAGAGGCAAAACCTGATGAATGGGAGTTAGGAGTGTTGGTGAAAACAGCAAAAAAAGATAACAGACTGATTACAACTATTACAGAGGAATTAAACTTACGTCAGTTGTTATGAAAATATATAGTATGCTCATTCTAAAGGCACCGGATTCCTCTTAAATATGTAAATTTGATAAAGTCTGCACATGAGCATAGCAAGTGCAAAGTTTATGTTGATGGATTCTTATGAAGGGAACATAATGTCACCTATGTTGTTTATCCTCCCCATGGATTTTGTAGTGTATAGAACAGTCAGAGATAGTAGAGAAGAATTGGACAGGATTGATAATAGGAATTTAGCAGACCTAGAGTATGCTGCTGATGCTTTCCTTATTACCAGAATACAACAGGATTTGCAATGCTTGCTTACCAGAATGCAGGAATTATCACATGGGGCTGGGCTGTAGATAAACATAAAAAACACAGAGATGATGAGAATGTAGTATGCAATGGAAGATAGAAAATCATTGAAAGGTGAAAAGATTAATGAGCTAGAAATATTCAAGCATCTTGGAATTATGATCTCCAATACAAGGTTTTTACAATTAAAGTTTAGTGAAAGACTGAAAAAAGAAAATCAAACAATGGCTAGCTTAAATACAATTTGGAAATCAAATCACCTGAAATTATATATAAAAATCAGACTGTATATGAGTTCATTGAGATTGTTGTTACTCTATGCACTTAAGTCATGGTATGACAATGAAACAATCTCCAATAGATTTAGTAGATTTAAAAACAAAGCCCTCAGAAGTTTCTTGAAAGTTGAATGGCGGGGTAGGATTAGATATGAGACGATAAGAGAGATTACTTGAGTGCCATATGTGGACAAGATCATGATGAGATGTAGATGGAGAGGGTTTGACCACGATCTTTTCATTCCCTAAGAGTGATTAGTTCACCTAATTCAGCTGAGCTCCACAAAGCACTATATATATATATATATATATATATATATATATATATATATATATATATATATATATATATATATATATATATATATATATATATATATATATATATATACCCTGCTATGAGATATATCTTAGCAACTTGGTGGAGTAATGAGAGCTTTGTGTGTGAAGGAAATACCCCCTTAAATGTCGATGAAGTCACTGGAAGCAGAGTGTGAATGATTGCGTTTAAGGCGATGGACAAATTGTCTCTTTGGCTTTTACTCTTGATGCCTAGCTTTTGATCTTACTAGAAATAGTATGGACCGTCAGGGGTCACTTGCCTTAGTTAGATAGTCACTGCACATCACAAGGAATTGGCTATCCTTTGATGTATCTAGCCAATAAATCCTCTATGGCTTTAGTCAGTTATAGAAAGAGATGATGACATAATGGCCCCCTGTCCTGGGCATAGCATGTTGCTAAGAATCTCCTGATTTATAAATACTAGTGAAAATTTGAAAATTTGAAATTGGAATGTTAGAACTATGAATCAGATCTGGAAGTTATAGCAAGTGGAGAGTGAATTTACGAAATATAGTTTGGATATCTTAGCCCTTCTCATTCCTTAAGAGTGATTAGTTCACCTAATTCAGCTGAGCTCCACAAAGCACTAAAAGAGTTGGAAGACCCAGGCCTATATGGCTGAGGACTATAAAGCACAAATTAGCAGTTGATGGATGGGGAAGTATTGAATTAAAGCTCAAGATGAAGACGGCTGGCAAAATCTAACCGAGAACCTTTGCTTCAATTGGCGTAGGAGGAGATGATGATGATAATGATTTATTTATTTATGAGTGTAGGAATATATATATATATATATATATATATATATATATATATATATATATATATATATATATATATATATATATGTATATATATATATATATATATATATATATATATATATATATATATATATATATATATATATATATATATATATATATATATATATATATATATACCCGGCTATGAGGTATATCTTAGCAATCCATTTTTGCCAACGGTTATACTTGTAGAAGCGGATGAGCAACTTATTGGAGTAATGAGAGATTTGGGTGTGAAGGAAATACCCCCTTAAATGTCGATGAAGTCACTGGCAGCAGAGATTGACTGATTGGGTTTAAGGCGAAGGACAAATTGTCTCTTTGGCTTTTACTCTTGATGCCTAGCTTTTGATCTTACTAGAAATAGTATGGAACCACAAAGGTCACTTGTCTCAGTTAGATAGTCACTGTGCATCACAAGGAATTGGCTATCCTTTGATGTATCTAGCAAATGAATCCTCTGTGGCTTTAGTCAGTTATGGAAAGAGAAGATGACAGAATGGCCCCCTGGCCTGAGCATAACATGTTGCTAAGAATCTCATGATCTATAAATACTAGAGAAACTGTGAATCAGATTTGGAAGTTACAGCAAGTGGAGGGTGAATCTATGAAAAATAATTTGGATATCTAAGCCCTAAGTGAATCACGTTGTTGGGGGATTGGTAAGGAAACTTTATACCAAGGCAATATATATATATATATATATATATATATATATATATATATATATATATATATATATATATATATTTATATACATATATATATATATATATATATATATATATATATATATATATATATATATATATATATATATATATATATATATATATATATATAGACCAAGGCAATATATATATATATAAATATATATATATATATATATATATATATATATATATATATATACATATATATATATATATATATATATATATATATATATATAGACCAAGGCAATATATATATATATATATATATATATATATATATATATATATATATATATATATATATATATATATATATATATATATATATATATATATATACATATATATATATATATATATATATATATATATATATATATATATATATATATATATATATATATATATATATATATATAGACCAAGGCAATATATATATATATATATATATATATATATATATATATATATATATATATATATATATATATATATATACATATATATATATATATATATATATATATATATATATATATATATATATATATATATATATACTCAGGATGATCAGATGGAGTTGGAAGAGAAGGGGAAGGAATGATGATGATACCAGGAGCAAAAAAAGGCCATAACAGAGTGCCGAGCTGTGAATAGTAGATTGTTACTAGCGAAGTTCAGATCAAATTACTGGAATACGAGTATTATAGTTTGCTATGCCCCAACAAATTATTTCCCTGAAGAAAAGAAAGATGAATACTTTGAAGAAATGCAGAGGGCAAGAAATTAAATCCCTGAGAGAGATATGAATATTGTGGTTGGTGACTTCAATGGTAAAGTTGGAAGAAATGATTAAGGTATAGAAAATGTGATGAGTGTCGTGGATCTTAGCGAAGTTTCAATTGAAAATGGAGCACATTTTATAAGTTCAGCAAACAAACTTGTCATTGGGAATACGCTTTTTCAACGCAAGAACATCCACAAGAATTAAAAAAATCGCACAGATCCCATTGCCTTTGATAAAGAGAAAAGGAGATCTTTGAGAAATGTAATTATCTCTAGAGGTGCAGATATTAGTAGTGATCACAAGCACCTCATTGCCACACTGAAGTCAATACTGAAAGCACCAATCATAAAGATAGAATACCTAGGTTTCTTACAACTAAGCTTTTAGAAGAAGAGCACAGAAAAACATTTGTAATTGAATGCAGGAATCGATATCCAGTCTTAGAGACTTTAAGAGACAAAGATCAGGCAATTATTAAAGAATGGTGCGATATTAAGAACATATATCAGTCAGTTGGTAATGAAGTCTTAGGACACGAAATTAGAATGAGAAAACCATGGATATCAAATGATACTTAGGATACTATAAAAAGAAGATAAAGACAGAAATTGATTGTTGAAAGCTTTCAAGGAAGTAACGGAAATTACAAGTAGAGCATGCTAAGTGTTCGGGATTGATGGCGAGGTTAAAAAAAAAAAGCTAGGAGTGACTGGAGAGGAAATTTAAAGAGAAAAACAGATGGGGCTAACTATGCTATGAATTCAGGAAGTGGCTATGGTGTAACAATTTCTCAGAGAATTATTAATGAAATTTTATTTGGGGCAAAGAAGATGAGGCATATACCCATCAAAAAGAGATGGCTCTGTTGTAGCAACAGAAGACGAAGAAAGACAACTGTGTATGGTCCACTTTAGTGTGGTTATGAATAGGAGATAAGTAGGGAATAATTTGATTGATATACCTGAAGCTGAAGAAGAAAACTAAAGTGATGGGAAACCTCGAATACAAAGGAACAGCTGCCAAGATGATAGTGGCAGAAAATGAATTGACTCCCAGACTGTTTGCAAGATTATTTTGTAGAATGGGTCATTAAGAGGAAAACCCTGATGAATGAGAGTTAGCATTGTTGCTAAAAAAAGCAAAAAAATGATTCCTGACTGATTGCAATTATTACAGAGGCATAACACTTACGTCAGAAGTTATGAAAATATAAAGTATCCTTATTCTAAAGAGACTGGAGAGTAAGATTGATGGAAAGCAAAGATGAACAGGCGGGAGTTAGAAAAAGTAAAAGTTGGGCTGACAAAATTTTAATTTTATGACATGTCTTACAGCAACGCGTAGAATATACAAAACCTTTTCGATGGCATTTGTGGACTATGAAAAAGGGTTTGTTAGTGAGCACCAGCCAATTTTTGGAGAGTCCTACATTATTATTGAATTCCTCTTAAATATATAAATTTGATTAAGTCTGTTCATGAACATAGCAGGTGCATAGTTGATGTTAATGGAGTCTTATCAAACGAATTTCCACTGATTAGTGTAGTATTTCAAGGGAATGTTTTGTCACCTATGTTGTTTATTCTCGTCGAGGATTTTACTATGCACAGAACAGTCAGAAATGGTGGAAAAGGATTGCACAGGATTGGTAATGGGGATTTAGTAGACCTAGAGTTTGCTGATGATGCTGTCCTTCTAAGCAGAACACCACAGGATTTGCAATTCTTGCTTACCATAGGATAGGGATTATCATTCAAAGGACTCTGTTGTCACAGATGTTGTTTAACCTCCTCGAGGATTTTGTTATGCATAAAACAGTCAGAGATGGTGGAACAGGATTGGACAGAATTGGTGATGGGAATTTAGCAGACCTAGATTATGCTGATGATGCTGATCTTCTTAGCACAACACCACAGGATTTGCAATGCTTGCAAACCAGAAGATAGGAATTATCATGCAAGGTTAGGATGTACATAAATAGAAGAAATACAGAGATGATGAGACGGGAGTATGCAATAGAAGATAAAGTATCATTAGAAGGATAAAGGATTAATGAAGTAGAATAACTTAAGTATTTAAGAACTATCAACTCCAATACAGGGTCTTTACGCATCAGAGTTTAGTGAAAGATTGAAAAAAAAGCAATTCAGACAATGGCTAAGTTAAATAAAATTTGGAACTGAAATCACCTAAAATCACATATAAAAATCAGACTATTATCAGTTTAGTAAGATCGGTGTTACTCTATGGACAAGAGTCATGGTATGACAATGAAACAATCTACAATAGATTTAGTAGATTTTAGAACAAAGCCCTCAGAAGGATATTGAGAGTTAAATAGCAGGAGAGGGCTATATATGGATGAAATCATGGTGATGGGTAGATGGAGATGTTTTGGACATGCTCTTCCCTGCCCTAAGAGATATTAGTTCACTAAACGTTCAGCTGAGCTCCATGAGGCACTTGAAAAGTTGGAAGACCCAGGCCTACGTGGCGGAGAACATAAAGTACGAAATAGGAGATGATAATGTAGAAGTATCGAATTAAAAGATCAAGATGGAGACGACTGGCGAAATCTAACCGAGGCTCTTTGCATCAATGAGCTTAGGAGGAGATGATGATTATATATATATATATATATATATATATATATATATATATATATATATATATATATATATATATATATATATATATATATATATATATACATATATATGAGTCAAAGAGGGAAAAAGATGGCTTCGTCGTAACTTCAAAAGTCGTGTTAGCCCCAAGGGAACGAAGTGTTTTTCATAAGAATCAACGACCCCTCAGAACAGTTTCTTAACTTTTCCATGTGAGATATTTCCATTTCATATATGTGAAGATTTCCCTCATATCCTTTTCCCTATTGCTATCTAGTCTCCAAAAGTTTTATTTTCACTTTTTTATATCATTTAATCGAATAAGTTTTGTTGATAAATTATTTAACGTAGTTTTAAAGAGTGTTTTAATTAGCTCCTTAGTTTTGAGACTTGCCATTTTATGGTCAAAGGGAGATGACACCTGTATCTAGCTTAGTGAATAAAGTTAAAGAAACCTCAATATTTATAGCAAGCACTAAAAAAGAAAGAAAAAATACTGGTTATATTTAAAGCCATCCAGAATTTCTATAAGGCATAATTCACCTGGATGCATTCAGTAAGAGGTGATAATCTCTACATTTGTCGCTCGTGTTCGAAAGGTATTGTAATAACAACTATATTTATATTAATATCTTTACTTGCAACAGATTTACATTGCCTTTGTAACGAGAGTCCCTCTTTATAGTCCTTTTAAATAAAATGTTTTTTGAAATAAGGGTTGTTTTTTTTTTGATGATCAGCATTTTTATCGCTTAATTTATTCTCAATATTTCCGATTTCGTATTCTAAAGAAATTAATCTTGACAGTTAAAAAATAGTTAATTTTTTTTGCTTCCAAGCAGGGATCTTATTCAGGCCTTTCGTTATAGGTAGAAATTTCCTTATTCTGTTTGAAAGAATATTCTACTGTATTTCATTTAGTCTGATTTTTTTTTCACATATTAAAACAATTATGTTTCATTTCCTTATTGTTGTTGAATTATCAGTATGATACATGTCTAGTTTTAAGAATTGAAAAAAAAAATCTATTTTAATCCTTCATAATCATTATGCAAACATGTATCTTTTATGTAAAATTTCTCTCATAAAAAAGTACCAAATTCTAACAATGGTTGGCAATATAGTAAAATTATAAAACTTTCTACTCTGGTCATTGATATAAACGGGTAAATGAGAAAAAACATATTAGAATTCACGTTTATCACTTGATGCAAGAACCAACTGGGCCTTCATTGTAGTCTGCCCTATTATTGTTTGCTATTTGGTTACCATCCATTGTGTCATCAAATACTTGTCTTGGTTATCTGATACTGCAGATCATCTCCAGTTCGTTTACGTTAAGTCTGGTATTCAAATCTGAGCAAAAATTAGATTCACTCTCTGCAGTTCAGCCAGTGAGGATATAGTAAGAGCAAAAAAAAACATCTCGAGGAACGAAGAGAATCGCGTTTAGGTGTATTGGGTTGCTGTGGCCTGATTGGTAACGTCTTTGCTTGGTGTTTGCCGGTCGGGGGTTCGAGTCC
The DNA here is from genome assembly GCF_036898095.1 of Palaemon carinicauda. Lineage (NCBI taxonomy): Eukaryota > Metazoa > Arthropoda > Malacostraca > Decapoda > Palaemonidae > Palaemon > Palaemon carinicauda. The sequence goes on along the minus strand of NW_027171783.1, from coordinate 10,153 downwards.
CGCTCAGACTCGTTTGTGCCATTAGTGTCTGTACCCTTACCCACCTTGTGAGCTAAGGTTGGGGTGTTTGGGAGAGCCTATAGGTCTATCTGCTGAGACATCAGCAGCCACTGCCTGGGCCTCCCTGGTCCTAGCTTGGGTGGATAGGAGGCTTGGGTGCTGATCATATAATATGTGGTCAGTCTGTAGGGCATTGTCCTGATTGCTAGGGTAATGTCACTGTCCCTTGCCTCTGCCATTCATGATTGACCTTTAAACCTTTAAGTGTTTCATACATTGTAATGGCTTTGCTAGTTATACCAACACAGGCTCGTCCCTGCACTATTAATAAAACAACTTGAATAAACTTGATAGTTCATGCTTAATTTTGTTTGAATGTTTGTGACGTTCTGATATTTAATGTCTATATCTATGTGATAAAGTTTAGTTGTATTCACCTCGCCTCTCAGCTATCACCTAACTGGTGCCTCCGCACATTGGTGACCACCGGAGAGACCAGCACGTGTTTCATACATGCCCGAACAGTAGTAACCTGTGGCTGTCACCTCTCATGAATTTTTCAGTTCCAAAGTCTCTTTCATCCAGGGTAGGTAGGGGTGCCGATCGTAAAAATATTTGACAAAAATACACCAAGTAAGACAGGCTAATGACATTTTCAGGCATTATTAGCACTATAATAACGCATATTCTCTGTGATTTTATCATCCTACAGGGGAAATAATTTATTTTTTGAAAAAAAAATGTGAAATTCAGTGGCCCTTTTACTGAAGGTTATTTGGTGGTCGGTGAGAAACTACCGTCTTGAATAGAAATTCGGTCTGTAGACGTGTGTATATCCACCTGGAACATGCACATCAAGTTTTATCAAAATAGAACATTAAATAAGCACATGTCATAAAAAAAAAAAACTAGCATGAACTTCAGCGAAAGCCCCGCCGATAAATGAACGAATAGTTAGAAATAAATAATGAGCAAAAATTCAAACCTTGATTTAGGGACAAAACCTGAGAGGTTGTAGTTATTATGTCACTTGATAGCCTAAAACCTCTAGAAATTATATTATTCAAGGCATAAAAGCAGGAAAATCAAAGAAATACACCCATTTCCCGAAAAAAAAACCAAACCAGAGAAAAAGAATTTTTTTTTTCTGAGGAGAAAGAAAATGGGAAACAATTTCATAGACACCACTACATTTGTTTTCTTCGAGGAAACTATTCATAGAAAACGACTACGACCAATTTTTGAGAGGTAGACTATAAAGATTAAAACATTACCAATGATATTTCCGTGATGGTTTTATTTTACATTATCCCTTTTGTTTCATAAGGATTTTAAACATCACAGTTTGATTAATCATTAGTAGTACACAAGTTTAAAACGTTAGAATTAAAACGCTCAGATCTTATTACACGTGATAATAAAAGAAATCGTTTAGCTTAAGTCGTGAATTTTCCTAAGTTCCGATTACTCTTAACCATGCCACGGGAAGCTCCTCACAGTTTGCTCTTTCTTGGTAGTAGCAGTAGTAGTCGTAGTAATAACTGCTCTACTTACCATTCATCGGCTCCCCAAGGTTTGTGCGATGTATTTTGGGTACGCAAGTATGGCCTTGCTTATTTCATGGTTTATTTACTCATTGAATACTTTCGTTTTCCACTTATTCTACTATATTAAACATAACAGCCATTACGATAAAAATATAATTTATTCATATTTAGCTTTTAATTTTCTTTTTCTCGCACGCGCCGAGTGTTTCTGTATTGATAGGCCTACACTACTGAGAGATTTAAATTGGGCCAATCGCATGCAAATTCTCGGTCAGGTCACGCCTTTGTCCCCAAATAAACCAGTTAAAACTAACCCCCGTATGTTTTGATTGGCCAACACCTTCCTACCTACCTGCCGACCCCACCAAGAGATTTAAATTGGGCTTCTTGTACCTTCTTACCTACCGTGACCTCGTTACTGGAATGACGTATTTTTTAGAAGTGTGTGTGCAATGGCCGCCATCGAAATAACGTGTAACGGTACAGAAGTAGAAGAAAACTCCTGGTCGTTTATTCACAAATATTGGTCAAATACACCCAACGCTTTGGAGTATTTGCGAGCTCATGGCGTTCTACCTATTTCTGTTTTGTGCAAATATTGTAATTTACCATGTTCTTTACGCCAAGAAACAAATATGTTTTATTGTGGTCGTTATGTTCGGGTTCAAAAAAAAGAAAAGAAAACAGTGTCCTTACAGTGTTAGCCTCTTCAAGGGTACTTTTCTTGAAAATGCACGCATGCCAGTGTGGAAAATTGTCCTGTTTGCGAACCATTTCGTCCAAAAAATCTGGGACCATGGTAGAGTAATTCGCATTTTGCATTTTTCTACCAGGACAAGTGTCGATTGGCGTAGTTTTTGTTCCAAAGTTACGCTAAACTGGTTGTATAACCAGGAACCCATTGGTGGTCCCGATATCATCGTGGAAATCGATGAAACATTTTATGTGAAACGAAAATACCATCGTGGTAGACAATTGAGCCAGGTCTGGCTATTCGGTGGGATTGAGCGCTTATCAAAGAAAAAATTCTTCATCCCCCTTCATGAAGAAGGACAAGATCGTAGTGCTGAAACTCTGATACTGTTGATACGGCAATACATTAAAGCTGGGTTAGTTATCATGAGCAACGGTTGGGCCGCTTACAAGACACTGTCGACAGAAGGATATATTCACAAAGTCATCAATCATTCGGAGAACTTTGTGGATCCAAATGATCCTAGTATTCATACCCAGACGATTGAGCGTCAGTGGAGAAACGTGAAAGAATGGTCAAAGAGACCTGAGATGAAAGCAGATTACTTTGACCAGTATTTTTCTAGGTATCTGTTAGTCGAGTCCTATCCCATTGATACGGTCCATCAGTTTTTCCTGGAAGTGGGAAAACTATACAGACCGCATGGAAACCATCCCCGTCGTCCCGTTTACGAGTCCGACGTTGAATGAATAGTTTAAGGTTAGTTAACTTTTCTCAGTTTTTAGTATATCATACTTCCACGTGTCTTCATGAATTATATTAAGCAAATGCCTTACATTCTTCCCTGTTTTAATTATATTGGTTTTAAATGAATGTATGATAGACTATGTTGTTATTGGATTATTATTCACCACGTTAAATATTTTATCCGTGTGAGTGCTGTTCATGAATTCCTATACTATATTACAGAACCTTTTCCTACCGCCACCAGTCCAACCGTTGCCGATCCTGACCTGAACCTGAATATGCCGTCTTTCCGCGTTTCTTCTTTAATTTACGGTAGGTTAAATCTTCACAAAACATGTTCCATTTTTTATTATTATAATATATTTCAGTGTCTTCATCAATTATATAAAGTAATTGCCTCATATTCTTCCCCGTGTTATTTTTATTGTTTTTAAAATGAATACATGAAAGACTATGCGTTTGCGAATCATCAAACACCAAGTTAAATGTGTGAGAACTGTTCACTAATTCTTATACTCTATTACAGATACTTTTCCTACCACCGTCAATCCCACTGTTGCCGAACCCCACCTGACCGACCCACGTTTCTTCTTTAATTTACGGTGAGTTAAATCTTCAAAAAATATGTTCCTGTTTTTATTATTACAGTATAATATATTTCAGTGTCTTCATCAATTATATAAAGTAATTGCCTCATATTCTTCCCCATTTTATTTCTATTGTTTTTAAAATGAATATATGAAAGATTATGCGTTTGCGAATCATCAAACACCAAGTTGAACATTAAATGTGTGAGACCTGTTCACTAATTCTTATACTCTATTATAGACCCTTTTCCTACCGCCATCAATCCTACTGATGCCGACCCACACGTGACTGACCCATGATTCTTAGTCAATTTACGGTAAGTTAAATCTTCACATAATTCGTTCCCATTTTTTTTTAATGAGTTTATATGATCATAAGAAAGAATAGGGGTGTTTGTATGTATGATACGGATTTATGTATGGGTGTAGGTTAAGAATACAGTTGTCTTGGGGGCGGGGCGTCACAGGGGGGCGGTAGCCCCCCCGTTAAGTAAGGGTATGGCTTGTAGTCTAAGGTTAGGTTGGGAAGTTCAAGTTAGGTAGTGTTCTTAAAAACCTATCGTTCCCTAATATTTTATTCCATTACAGTCCCATGTAAACAACCATTCGGTCTTCTATTATCTACCCTGGCCGTTTTCCATCGTTTCTCCAACAAGGTAAGTTATTATCCACACAATGTGTTCCCGCATATAATATATTAATTCTACGGATGATTGAGAAAGGGTTGTTATTTTTTATTTATTAATCCAAATTCTGGTTATAGTATAACCAATGGTGAAATCAGTTCATGTCGTTTTTTTATTTTAATGCTTGTGTCGGAATTGGTATCTCGTGTTTTCTCGATATTATGTGAACTTAGTGCATTTTTTGGTTGTTGGAATCTGAAGTCCCATAATGGAAAACAGCCATTTGACGACATTTACAGTGGGGAGGGAGGGGGCGGGTTACACGTTAAAAATGCCCTTTATCCGTGTTGCTCGTTGTTTTTTGTTTTTTTCGTGAATCCAGTGCCTTTTTGGGTTGTTTGGAATTCATGGTAAGATAGCTCAAAACCGGTCTTTTTGCGACATTCTAGAGCATCGGAAACGTTCAAAACACCTATAATTACATTGTGTTCCGATTTTTTTTTGCCGAAAATACTATTGTTTTAATGTAAAAATTTACCGATATTTCTTATTTTTACTCTGAGCATATGGCACTTTGCCCAACATGCAATGATATATATTATACAGGTAGGGGGGCGTTGACGACCATGGGGAGCGTTATAGAGGCTTGAGACGAATTCTACACGTATCACGGCATTCTGCTAGGCCAAAGGAAGACTTTTAGGATAGGAAAAGAGAAATGAAAATTTTTTTGCAAAAATCAGCTCTACAAACTGGAGGCTACCCTTAACATAAGATGGTTAATTCTGTTGCCTCTTTCCTTGAGCTGGTACCCAGTATCCATCTTCTGCAGTACTTTTGTCATGGGAACCATGGCTACTACAAAGAGTAGTCGGCACAGTGAGTCACCCTGGAGGAAGATCCCTCTCCTGATATTTACCTCTGCTAGTCTTATTCCAGATCTTGTAAGCTTTGAATTCCAGTTGCGTATTGTAATTTTAGGGAAGCTGATGGTGTTTTCCTCTTCCCAATATATTTTCAGGCATTTTATTAGCAATGTGTGTGGTATCATGTAGAAGGCTTTCTAATATTCAATCCATGCCATGCTTACGTTGGTTTACATTTTTCTACTGTTTTTCATTACTATTTTGTCTATCAGGCGCTGGTTTTTTGTGCCCCTACACCTCCTTCTGCAACCTTTCTGTTAGTCTCCTCTAGGTAGTTGTATAGCCATTCACTGATGATCCTTGTTAGTAACTTCCACATTAATGGTAGGCAGGTGATAAGCCTATAGTTACTGGTTATATTTCCCTTACTCATGTTTTTTTTTTTATAATAAGGATGTTCTTCCCGTTGTCATCAATTTGGGTGCATTGAATTTAAGATACACTGCTAGAGTTGTTATGCTATTCGTGGGTGTAGTGCTTTTAAATTTTTGAGTCAGCATCCATGGACTTCATCGGGACCTGAGGCTTTCCAGTCTGGCATTTTCTTTAGTTGGTGTCTAACCATGTCTATCGTGATCTTTGTGAATCTTTGTTTTTATCCTCACTGTTTCTTCTTCCTTGACTTCTTGGAGCCATGTTGTATGTTTGTTGTGTGATACCGGATTATTCCATATGTTTTCGCAGAGTCTCGTACTTGGTTTTGCTTCAGGAATTCCTTGGTGGTTCTCATCCCCTCTTAGTTGTATAGTCTTTTCTTGAATTGTTTATGTTGTTGGTATCCTTTCTTACTGTTAATGTGCTTTGGCCTTAAGCGTCTGATTTACATCTCCTGTTGTGTTGTTTCGTCCCCTCTCTTGTAATTTGTATTTCTCGTTGAGTTCCTCCATTGTTTTCTTACTTCTAAGCCTTTTTTCTCCCATGTCAGATCTCATCATCATGATTGCTTTCCCATGCGCCTTTTAGGTTTTTGTTGTCTTTGTTTTATTGGTGCTGTTGGTGTTCGTATCCCCATCTATTCTGCTACTAATCTTGCTCCTGCATATGTATTATTCCCATTATCTCGTTAACCTCACTTGTTTTCACCGATAATTTCTTGGTGTTGCAGGATTTCATTGAGTGGATCTTTATTCTCTCTTTATCTGGCTCCTTTCATTGTCTAAACTTTTCTACCTAATCCATCCTCTCTGTCACTTGGTCGGTGTTTATATGTGTATTGTTGTTTGATATCTTATTACCCATGTCGTCTTTTGTGGCATCGTCTCTCAGTTCTTCTTTGAATTCATTGTCGTGTGTCATTTCCCTTTCCAGTTCTGCTCTTTCTGTTGGGGAGAGCCAGTTCTTTTTCTTTATGTTCCTTACTTGGTCTGCCAGCCTCTGCTTTGTTGGGGGGGGGGGGTGTTATTCCTCTCATCTCAGATGTTGCCCAACCTTTTATATCCTCTCTACGTTGGGTTGCTTCTGATGTAGCATCTCCATATTTCCTTATTTTCTTCTCTCGTCCATTTCTTTCCCTGGTTTGGTATTGTAGCTCCAGTCTGTGGCTGTTGGTTTCTGTCATTGTAGTGATCAGTTGCTGGATGACGACCTGACCATCTTCCCCTTCAATTGTGTTGAATACCTAGATGCTGCATGAAGCTCCTCTGTTGCTAGAGGTTCCATTTACATCGTTGTCGTTTATTCCTTCATTTCTTGCCATCATTTATGAGTCTTCTTATTCACCCCATAGCTGGACTCCACCCCATCAGGGATAGGTATTCATTCACAGGTGAGTAGACAGAGGAAATTATGGTAAAGAACCTTTCTCAAGGGGTCAGTGCCGAGGAGAGCGGTCATCCATCCAACGACAGACCAGCACCAATGTTGCTGAACCAGTCCATCGGCGACCTAACTCATTCCGCCACAGCGCCACTTTATTATTATTATTATTATTATTATTATTATTATTATTATTATTATTATTATTAACTAAGCTTAATTCTTAGTTGGAAATGCAGGAATTATAAGCCAAGGAGCTCCTCCAACAGGTGAAAATAGCCCTGTGAGGAAAGGGAATAAGGAAAAAACTATCTACATATAAAGCAATGAATAAAGGATATAGGATATTCTGAGAACAGTAACATTGTTAATATACTATAGATCTCTCATATGTGAAAAATAAAAGCATTCGCTGCAAGTCTGAACTTTTGAACTATGTGTCCTGTTACTCCCTTACTTATCATTTCATTATCATTCCTAAATCCATAAGCTTTGAACTGTTTAAAGATGACTTATAAACCAGACCACAGCTCCTTGGTTCTCATACTGAGTTCATAATTACCCCTTCTAGGTCTAGACAACGTTGACATATCTAAAGTAGTCTCTGCTTTCACATGTTCTAAATCATTTTGTGAAAATTACTCAAATACAAAAGTGACCTTATGTACAGAATGTTAGCATTTATCTAGAGAAGCCAAATCATAAATCATTAAAGGTTTTTACAATGCGCAGTTATGGATATATTAGACGGTCCAACATTAAGTTGCCGATGGTATTAAACTTTGAAATGAGCAAAGTCATTTGAAATAGCCAAGCCACACATGACCAACACATTGATCATACTTAGCATCAACTATTACCAAGCAAAAGAGGATACGCATGTGTTTAGTCTATAAATAGCGTTATATAGGGGTCCCTTATGTGTGGTCACCATAAAATATAAATCTCAAATTTATAGAAAAAAAAAAACATGAAATGTCGGTAGTTTATTTATAATCAACAGAAATCAACGGTAAAGTCTATAAATAAGAGCTGTAAAACCTTGTGTATTGTCTTAACATTTGTTACATAATTCTGGTCATGTTCTTTTAAAAGCTTGGATCATTCGCTTTTTTTTTCTTTTTGAAATAGCTCTAATGGATTTTCAAATACAGATAAGCAAATTCTGACATAGCCTTTTAGTGTGGTGAATGTAGGGTAATGGGTTATTGAATGGGATTCTACAGTCAGTGGACAAACGTTGATATAGTTCCAAACTTTTAAGGGGAATGGATTCATCAACAAAAGGAAAATCATATGATCCATACTTAATATCATCTCCTAGTTTGTTATTCATATCTAATTTGTACACATGGGCATGGAATCATATATAATGCATAAAACAACACAATTAGCATTATAGGACCATTTAGGAAGTCTTAGGTTTAAATTGATAAGAAAAGGTACCATGAAGCTCATTTGATATTAACAACTGTTTTCATAATTATACATTAAATACAGTTTTTTCTGTTATTTTCTTCTGATCGAATCTGTACAGGCATAATGTCTTATGCTGGTAAGATTTTGTTTTACGATATACAAATTGTGATGACGGATATGGCAGATTGTAGGTATGAAAATGAGTCATGTTGGTTTGGTTCTGATCAGCATGTTTGACAACAGGTAACTATTAGAGGATATGCTACATTCCATTAGTATACCGTTAATATTAGATATCTAAATGTATCTAATGAATTGCATTTATAGACGAACTGACTAGCAGTAATGGAATGACTATCTGTTATTTATATCTACAAACAATTATGTTTGAGATTTTTTTCGAGACTGATCGCTTACATCATAATGCTCTTATTTCTACTACTTAAACCCCACAATAAACTGTTCGACTCCTTGTTACTGCTGGGACCCTTCTTCATGAAAATTTTTGTGTATGTTTTGACTCTACATGTAGCATAAGCACATGAATATACCACAGTAAATGTCAATCGTATATTTTAAAGTATCAATAACCTTCCCACTCTGGCTTAATCAATATGATAATGAAAACTAATTTGTTTCGATCTCTGAATCGAGTTGTTAAAGTGAAGTTATTACTTCAGACAAATTCTTACGAAACTGAGGGTAGTTTTATGAGAAATTCTGATTTCAGGGCAAGATACTCTTCATAGATAATTAGAGACATAGATCAAACTCATTACCTGGATATTGAGGAGTAAAACAACATTAGTTACGAATATAACACTTAAATTTTGGTATTTTCATATGAATTTATTACAGATATTCTTCCTGTGTGTTGATATCCGTATACAGTATATCAAAGTGGACTTGTGGTCACACCTTGGTTTTTTTTATCTGGACAAAAAAAATAAGAAATAATTTTACTAATAACAAAACACCAACACCATTTATTGTCGTCTTTTGAATCATTTATCGTTGTTTCATCACACCACCATTATCATTGTATCTGAAATATAATATCTGCAATAGTATCATTTTTGTTATAATGTTTCATTTTATGAACACAAAACCTAAATGATTTATTATGAATAATTTATTAGTAACCTAGGATTCTGTTTTCACAGACGACATGAACTCCTCAACTACCAACAAAACAGGATTAGATATACTTATATTACCACATAAGTGGCCATTATAGTGATATAACCCACATTACGAAAGTTATATATATGCCAATTCCCTATGCTAGAGTTTGCTAAAGGTTTTAAATTTTTTATAATTATTATTATTATTATTATTATTATTATTATTACCATCCAAACAACGTACCTAGATGGAGAAGCAAATAAACCGAAGATACAAAAACATATGATGCACTTGGTATGTTGTTAATTTTTCAAACATACAGCAAAATTTATATATTCGATGCAAAATTACGTGCAAAATTCTAAAATCTTGAAAAGGTAATATTTTTGCAATACAGAATATATCACATACATTTTTTATGAATAAGTGAATATAATTAAAACAGCTTAATTTTTATATAAAATATATTATTTGCCTCAACTTCTCTTTCCATATTCACCAGAGCGATGAGCAAATTAGTAGCGTTCGACCTGTGAATAATTTAACGAGTTCTTGAAGTGTTTGGAGAATTCTTATTCAAAACTCATGATGTATGCAAGAGAAAGAAAATCTTAAATATAATTTTTCATGTGTATTATCTCTCTCTCTCTCTCTCTCTCTCTCTCTCTCTCTCTCTCTCTCTCTCTCTCTCTCTCTCTCTCTCTCTCTCTCTCTCTCCCTTATCACC
>NW_027171782.1:85000-125836 GCF_036898095.1 Palaemon carinicauda | reverse complement strand
ATACAGTCTTGCCAGTCCTTCACTTTAGTGTTGTATTTCTGTTCAAGAACCATACAGTCTTGCGTGTCCTTAGTAGTTTGTGTATCAGATGGCACTGAATAATCTTTGATGTAGTTGCTGGTGTAAATCAGGACTGTTGCTCAGTCTTCCACCAGCAGAGGATGTTCTTCTAAAATATATTAAACGTTCCGCTATTGCAACGACCATGATAAAGTTCTCATACTTGACTTAACACAAAAGTTATTGACAACATCAAATGGCTAATCTCTGGAGGAAAAAAAAAAACCTGACTCCAGTTTACATGAGAAAAAGTTAACTCCGTATAAATTGAATGTGCTAAAAACAATGTACTTGGAATTGTCTGCAGAAAGAATAATATTTCTTTTTCTTAGCTGTCATTGTCAATGGAAAGCACCATTTTGCTCAAGCGAAATATACTTGATCGTTGATACTGACAAATATTAAGCACTGACTTTTTTTTATATCTCAAAAGTCCATAAGGAAAATGCAAGGAAATACAATTATATTGATATTTTCTGCTATAAAGCTAAATATTAAGATTTGGAAATACAATTATATTGATATTTTCTGCTATAAAGCTAAATATTAAGATTTGTATAAAATGCAAATCTATTTCCATGACACACTGCAATATCTTATTTAAATTATTATGTTAGGATAATGAAGTCATATATGAAATATCAAATTTGCAATGATACACCTTCCTAGCAATTATGTCACTATTTCTTGTGTGGTGAATCTCTCTGAAAATCAATGCTGGAAACATCCCTCTATTGTCATATGACACCGTATGGTGATATTTCCTTTTTATTGTCATGTTATCAACAGTACAATAAAGTCTTGTATATCAAATAAATGCTCTGAAAAAGTACTTTCGAGTATGATGCACTAGGAAATATTCAGTATGATAAAATAAAACACATATTAAACTAATAAATTTGTGAAACTGAATTATATCCACCTGCTGATGTGGTATATTGCGAGTACCGTGAAGTATATTTTTCTAGATTTCATTAGTATTACCATAACAGCTTCAGATGTCATGAATACACATTGTAATTTCATGGAAGACAATGACCTAATTTTTTGCATCATGAAAACTGACAAGATTGTTTGCTGATCAGAAACTTATGAAATGTGCTTCATTTTCATTTGCAACTTCGCCAAGACTCTGGACACCCATCACATTCTCTATCCCTTGATTATTCCTTCGAACTTTAGCATTGAAGTCGCCAATCACAATTTTCACACCTCTGCCCCTCCTTTTCTAGGAGACTAGCTCACCTAGCCTAGGTTAGGCAGTCTGAGGGATTCTGCTTCTTTATAGTTTAGGACAGGACATTACTGCTGTACCTACTCTGTGTTAACCTACCCTAGGCTGGACTCTTCCTACCTAGACACTGTAACAATCTACTATTTACAGCTCTCCACTCGGTTAATGGCTTTTCTGCTCTTGGTGCCATCAATATGAATAGATGATGATGATGATGATTAAAACTGACAAAAATTAGCTTAAGGGTTACCTTGAAACTACCTCTGCGTACAAGTCCTTCTAAATTCCTATAAACCTGGCTAAGCAAAAGGCATTCTATAGGAACCCTAGTTTATGAAGAATGACACCAAACTTTAACAACACTACATGGGATCTGTGCTCCCTAGGTATATGTGTATGGTTTTAGGTTCCATGTTTTTACTACGCTCGCCTTCTTTATCTTAATGTCCAAAACCTGACCTTCTACTCTCACAGGGTCATCCACTTACATCTTCCCCAAATGGCTCATTTCAATAGGTTTTTGGTATGAAATGCCTTACTTTGATTAGTGATACCAAGGTGATACCATCTATTGATATTTGTACATCGTCTTAAGCTGACTCTTCATACCTTAGCATTACCTAGACAGCCACTACACCGTCTTAAGCTGACTCTTCACACCTTTGGTGCAGCATTACCTAGACAGCCACTGCCATAGTTATACTTTTAGCTTTCTATTCAGTCACCAATAGTATTGCTCTATACATTTACATTGATTATCCATCAACTATTCAGTATCTATTTCTGTTTGCCGCCTATTCTTGTATAATTTTCTTTTAATGGTGGCATAAGTCTTTTAATAGATTATATTTGTCATATCTGTTTCGATTTTGTTACTGTTTTAAAAATATTTCGTTAATTTTTTCTCATCGTTTATTTCCTTATTTCCTTTCCTCACTGGGCTATTTTCCCTGTTGGAGCCCTTGAGCTTATATCATCTTACTTTTCCAACTAGGGCTGTAGCTTGGCTAATAATAATAATAATAATAATAATAATAATAATAATAATAATAATAATAATAATAATAATAATAATAATAATAATAATAATATTCTCTTGTTTTACACAACTAGCTACTTTTATAAATCTATTTTCAAGTCTATATTCCAGGCAATAACAACTCATTTGAACATAATTACATTTTCATCCTTTTTTCAGAACACACACAGTATACATCACACTTAAACTCCTATTCCCTTTCCTCTATACTTCCCTATTCTTAGGTTTACTGCCAACATCCCTTCTTCCTAAGCAGAAATGTTTGCCTGTCCAGTTCTAAGCATTAATATACTTGAAGTTTTCTCTAAGCATACACAGTAAACTGAAATATGTCCGTATTCATTTCAGGGCATTATTACACTTCAACATTTTCTATGAATAGACCATTCTACCAATATATCTATCAGACATAGTTCGAGGAAATCTTTACAACTGTATCTATCAAAGCAACATTTCACAATATATTTGAACTAGTGCAGTCATTCTACCATTTCCTTTCAATGATTGCAGGAATAAAATCCATTTTTTTCACTCATTCTCTCCTTTACATTCTCTTATACAGTCATCTTTCTCTACTATCATAAGTTCCTATCAACAACCCTATTATAATGAACACAATTCAAGGACCTAACATGCACAACTTACTCACTTTCTTGCAGACTGTTAACAATGATACGCAGCAGGGTTTAACAATCGAAAATTCACATACAACTGAACTATATTCTTACACAGCCAACAACAATCTCTTGAAAAGTTTATATACTGCAGCATCTCTCTCTCTCTCTCTCTCTCTCTCTCTCGCTATATTATATATATATATATATATACATATACTGTACATACATATATATATATATATATACACACATATATATATATATATATACATATACTGTACACACACACATATATATATATATACTGTATATATATATATATATATACAGTATTATATATATATATATATATACTGTATATATATATATATACTGTATATATATATATGTATATATATATACATATACTGTATATACATATACATATACTGTATATATATATATATATACATATACTATATATATATATATATATATATGTAATGCATTAGAATAGTTAATATTACATGTTTAAAACAAATGACGTAATATGTCATGTTGGTTGGAAGAGCTAACCCTGGGATTTGCTGTAGTCATTCAAATCGTAAACAGGACATATAATGCAAACCTATGCAAACCTCGGCAAATTGACATTCTTCTTAAACGTCAACACATTGTCTCATCGTGTGAAAGTTTGTGACGTCACCGGATGCAGGTGTCTTCCGATTTCGTCACGTGGCTAAAGTAAACCAAGCATACGATATCTGTGATATCGATAATTTATTCAGTTCATATCTAAACTTCACCAGAATTGGTCATCTGGACCAACCCAGCTTCCTCCAGTGATGGAGATGTTTAACTCTGTTGTTTTTATAGAATAAAGACTTAAAAACTATTAAGATGTATTCATGTACCATTTAAATACATCTGAAAACAACTCATACTCAATGTGTGCTTAATACAGTAGCACGCCAATAAATGGTGGCAGCGATTAAACTCTAAGACAGCGGTTAAACTCTAAGAATTAGAGAAAAATCTTCAAGACTTCAAAATAATAGCTGTAAAACCAGAGAAATATCTTCAAGACTTCAACATAAAAGCTGTAAAACCAGAGAAAGATCTTCAAGACTTCAAAATAAAAGCTGTAAAACCTGAGAAAGATCTTCAAGAACTCAACATTATCTACAAGAATCTACAATTTTGACTAAGTCCAACGGAAAAGCTAACATCAACATATGTTAGTATACAACCTGAATCTTCAATCAACATCCTAGGAAACCCAAGGACTGGCGTTCAACAATTGCAAGACATATCCAGGAAGAACTACATTCAACAAGAAACTAGAACGAGACATCGCTAACAAAACATCAAGAGAGAGAGAGAGAGAGAGAGGACGTGTCGACTTCATATATAAGCTAAGTACAGATATTTTGTATTCATTCCAGTTTGGGCAGTGAAGTGTAGTTATCACAAGTCGTTAGTCGATTATTACTGGGGTGAGTGAATTGCTAAACTTTGTTATAGGAAACTCCGAATTCTCATTTAGAATTTTTCTTTCTTTGTGCTAATTCCTTTTTCTTTCAGAAACTCTTGGGGAAATGTTTTGGGATTAGTAACATTGTTGGGGGAATTTTATTATACATATGCGTTTACGCAGTGGGCGTCTGTACTCATATAGATATTTTGATAGAATTGAAAGGGGTCAAAGAGATAGAAAAAAAAATACAGCAGTCATGGCTCCTCCTGTCAGCCCTACCCCTGGACCTAGTGGTGTAGGCCAGGCTAATCCTCCTCCAATTGTGACGCTTGTAAATGCCAGGTCAGCAATCCTTCCTTTTCAAGGTCGGGTCAACGGGTTCTTGCCACAAAATGTGGAGTCATGGATTTCATCCGTTGATGCCCATTTAAATGCCAAACAAATCGTAGATCCTTTTGTACAATTACAAGAAGCTAAAAGTTTTATAGATTTTTCTAAGGGGGATGCGAGTGCGTATTTAAGAGGTGTTTCATTTCAAGAAGCAGTTACTTGGGATGATTTCAAAGTTAGGTTACGCGCGATCTATGGGGGTGAGGAAGCCTTGGATGTAGTGTTAACGTTACGAAATACACTTAATCAAGCCACTATGAATCGGCTTAATGTTATTGAGAGAGCAGCTCTCATAGCTGATAGGCTTAACGAATATCAGGACATTTTAGGTAATTCCACTTGGGTTACTAACGACAACATCTCCGTGAAAGATTTTTTGCGATTAATGTATTTAACTTGCATGACACTTATGTTGCCTGAAGCTTTAGTGCGGTGCTTTGATAAGAAGTTAACGCCTGCAAGTACGGAATTGGATGTCTATAAACAGATAAAGAAACACATGTCCAAGTGTCCAGATCTCGATCCCGTGTTAACTCAAGTTTTTGCTAAGAATGAAACAAAACCACAAACAGTGAACGTAATTAACAGTCCAGTAGCGGGAGTGACGTGTTACAACTGCAAACGTCAAGGTCACATAAGCGCAGACTGTAGAACGAAATTTTGCTCAAACCACAACACAGCAACGCATTCTTATAGTCAATGTTACGCGCGTAAGACACAACAATATCCTAGAAATACACAGTCAATTCCACAGTCAGTTCCATATGGAAATAAAAAGAAAAATCCTCAATTTAACAATAAGAAGAAACACCCAAATGTCAATGCAGTTCAGAGTCCGAAACAAACAAACACTTCTTCAAATATCGCTGAGCCTGGGCCGTCAAACCAGACCTCGCAAGGTCAGTCTAATTTTCAGAATGTGCAGAGCAAAGCAAATACCACATAGTTAACTCTAGAGGGGAAGAGAGTGATGTTGGGTCAAGGTCATTCATGTCAACATCAATAGTATTGAATAATCAATTTAATGTTTTATCAGATAATTGTGAGACAATAGATTTTCCTATGAAACACACGGCCGAATTAAGTAAAACAGTGCATGCTCCCGTAGATTTGCAACGAATTCATACAATAATAAGCCAAAATGAGTTACGGCCAACCTTATATGCTGTAAATTTAGAACACAAATCCTTTACGTTATTTTTTGACTCTGGTAGTCCACGTAATATTATGGATTTGAAGACACATCATTTGTTGTTTTCGAACTTTCCGATTGAAAAATCAGGAATTAGACTTTCAGGTATAGGAAATAATGAATTAAACGTCATAGGCATAACTCATATTCAGTTCAGAGTCGGTAATCGCACGTTTGCCGATACATTTGTTATTGTAAAAAACATTAATATGTATCCAGCTGTAATTATAGGATACCCATCTATGGGAAATCAGAACATTATCTTAGCTCCTGCCAAGCACGGCGTGTATATCAAAGGGAAAATCTATAAGTCTTCTAATACCTTAAAGTCAGTTTTGGATAAAAAGGAGACGACAAATGTAACCGTAACGTACGTTGAAGAACCAATAACTTGTCTCACTAATAAAGAAATAATATGCGCGACCCAGCAGAATTCTCGTTCACCCCGTAATATCATCTTGCACGCAATCTATCGAACCAAACATACCTTCGAATTTAATAGTGCAAATAAAGAAAACACTACCGGGATCTGAAATATTAATCCTTTCCGATACTTTGAAAACTAACGGATTGTCTGTCACACAAGCTATTTATACAGTAGGCTCACATCAGCAATGTAATATCGAAGTCTGTAATCATTTAAATAACACTTTAGTAATTCACAAAAATCAACATATCTTGGATGTAGAAGTTTATAAACATCGTATTCTTACCGTTGCTGAAATCAATCACTCTCAATCAGTTGCGGATGAATCCCTTTTGCGATCTATTAAAAATAAAATCAGTAAGGACATTCAAGACGAAGAAATTCAGCAGAAAATTTTTGAACTTTTAACGAAATATCAAGATGTCTTTTCCACTACGGATGGATCCTTAGGAAAAACAGATGTGATCGAGCATCAAATAAGGTTAAAGGACAAGCAGAAAATTATATATGTACCCTCGTACAGACTCCCTATGAAATTCCAGAATGAAATAAATGATGAAGTAGGTAAAATGTTAGAGGAAGGAGTCATTAGAAAATCAAACAGCCCTTATAATTTTCCTTTAATAGTTGTACCGAAAAAAGATCGAACATGGCGTATCTGCGTCGACTTTCGTCGTCTAAACGAGGAAACGATCCCTGATCGATTCCCAGTGCCATGTACTGACGATATTTTGTCTTTGTTAGGTCAGAATAAATATTTTACCAGTTTGGACTTACTTAAAGGCTTTCACCAGATAACATTAGAAGAAGATAGTATCCCATACACAGCCTTCAGCACAGCCAGGGGACATTATGAATTTTTACGGATGCCTTTTGGTTTACGTTGTGCTCCTATAACATTTACAAGAATGATTAACATAGTGTTTGGAGACTTGTTAGGGGATATATTGCATGCCTATATGGATGATCTTGTAATCTTTTCCAACACCTTAGAAGAACATCTACGTAAGTTAGAACTAGTACTACAGAGACTAAGACAACATAACTTAAGGGTAAAGATTAGTAAGTGTGAATTTTTCAAAACAGAATTAATATATTTGGGTTTCATGGTGTCAAGCCAAGGTCTTAAAGTAGTCCATGATAAGGTGTCGGCTATACGTAATTTTCCCATACCTACTAATGTCAAGGGAATACAGCAATTTCTGGGTTGTAGTGGATATTACAGGCGTTTTATACGCAACTATTCAATAATAGCCGCTCCTTTAACTGATCTTACGAAGAAGGGCGTAGATTTCATATGGTCTGAGCAACATCAACAGGCGTTTAATACTTTGAAAGATGAACTGTGTAGTTCTCCTATCTTAAAATTTCCTGACTTCGGTAAGGAATTCTTCATTGCAACAGACGCCTCAGACTTAGGAGTAGGAGGGGTATTGCTTCAGCAATATGATAAACAGTTTTTCCCGATAGCTTTCTATTCTCGAAAAATGAGAACTTCCGAAAGTAAGTATGCAGTAATAGACAAGGAAGGACTAGCTATTGTTAATTCGCTAGTGCATTTTAAGTTCATAATTTACGGTTATCCCGTTAAGGTTCTTACTGACCATAAACCACTAACAGAGTTCTTTAAAGGCTTCAACCACAGCCCTAAACGAACTCGGTGGCATTTGATCATTCAAGATTTTGGCGCAAGAATCGGGTATTTACCTGGGAAAGCAAATATCATTACGGATGCATTATCACGCAACCCCGTGTCAACTTGTACGGAGCTTTTAGCTGAATTAATAGATATATCAACATCCATGCCTATTGTAAAAACAATATCTGAACAAGAAGATTTAGGATGGAGCGCTGAATTGTTACAGACTGAGCAAAGAAAAGATCAGAAAATAGAACACATTTATAAATGCTTTGAAAGGCAATCATAAAGAAAAGGAATATATAAAGTATAAGCAGCAGAATTATATAATCAAAGATAATATTCTGTGTAGGACTGTGACAAGGAAAACCCGCAATACACCACATGTAACTAACGACCAGGTAGTAGTACCAATCTCACTTATTTCCACTGTCCTGAATTGGTTGCATTCAAATCCATTACATGGACACCCTGGGTTCTCATTAATGTCACAGAAAGCCAAATCATTGTTTTATTGGCATACAATGCTTACAGATATAAAAAGACACATAGCTAATTGTCGCACATGTCAGGAAAACAAAGGGCATACGAAAACACCTGTCAGCCTAGGAGCTTATCCTGTGCCCAATCAACCCTTTGAAAGAATACATTTAGATTTGTTAACAGGATTTTACGAGTCAGACAGAGGAAATAAGCACCTCTTAGTAATTATAGATGCTTTAACTCGATATACAGAACTAATAGCGCTTAAAACTAAAACTGCGATTGAATGCGCTAGGAAGTTTTACGAGTGTTACATTTGTAAACATGGAATTCCACACATGATAATCTCAGACTCGGGTGGTGAATTTAATAATCACTTTCTTACCTCATTGTGTGAATTCCTCAACATAAAGAAGATTAATACCATGATATATCACCCAGAGTCGAATGGGCTAGTGGAAAGAGCAAATAGGAAGATATTAAATATATTGAGGGTAACACTAGGGGGATCAGACCCCAACTGGGATATTGCAATACCGGCGGCACTGAGTACTCTGAATCATTCATATCATATATCAATTAAAATGTCACCGCATGAAGCATTGTATGGTACCCCAGTTAGAACACCTTTCCATGTATTAACGCCTACAACTAATCTATCAAATCCTTTAAAAGAATGTATAAATGCAAGTATAAGTCGATATGATATCCTTCGAAAGAATTTAGAAGAATCACAAATCATAATGAAAAGGAATCATGATAAAATAGCGAAACCAACTAAAACATATACCGTGGGTGATAACATCTATATTCAAATCAATGTCAGAAAAGGGCTCAACTATAAATTAACACCCAAGTTTGAAGGCCCATTTAACATTTTGGAAACATTAACGGCCAATAGGTTTAGAATTCAAAACGTAGCCCAACCCACGGATGAGAGAATAGTACCATTGGCTCACATAAGAAATTAAAAAGAAAAGAGAGGAAAAGAAGTGAGGGAAAATTATGTTCTGTTTTATGTGATTAAAAGTTTTGTTTTTAATACAGGAGTAATTACATATATTTTTTCTCGTTACAGGTTTCCAAGATGAATTTTTTGTTGTTGGGAGTGATATTGTTCGCTCAGACATTTTTCTCGTATGGGATGAGTTCTAAGACTAAAAATATATATTTTAAATATGGCAATATAGTTGAAAGACAAGAAGACATTTTTATTACGTCAACTAACGTAATTGTAGAAGTGAATATGCAAGCAATTTTTCTTCAAGAGAATGATGTCATTAGCTTAAGAACCGCCATTTCAAGGTTTTCTGCATCATTGGACGAGTTGCATAGAAGACATTTTCATTTGACGACTAAGAGTTTGCTTGGATCAACATTAAAAGTTGCAGAGATGCTATCTGATGACTTGAAAAATAAGACTGGCGAGACAGGATCTTTGGCTTATGACCTTTTGATGTGGACTGTAGGACACGAACAAAAAGAAAGACGGAATCCGTTCATTTATGCTGCATTAAGCATCTTTGGGTCTGTTGCAAGTTTAGGTTTAGGAATTTCCAATCGTCTTAAAATTAGTAATCAAAATAAGAAAATTTAGTTCTTGACTCATAAAGATGAATTGATTATGTCAGAACTAAGGGATCAGTTAGCTTCAATCAATGAAATTATGGATTTATTAAATGAATATTCAGATAATATCGTTCAAATTATGGAAGTACAGGATTTGTTGGCAACATTAACGTATTATGATTCAAAGATAGATCACATACATAACAGAATTACACATTTCATTGAGAAATCCAAGGATTATGTAGAAGCTATCACGTTAGCAACTAAAGGTGTATTGTCACCCCATTTGTTGCCTATACGTTACTTAAAATAAATTCTGAAGAACGGAAGGGATAAACTAGGCTATGTTCCTTTGTTAGACGAACATAGGTTAGAATTTTATTACAGCCTAATTACAGTAAACGTAGATAATAACAAGATTAGGATTACAATTCCCTTTGATTCTTCTGATGCCTGGCAATCTTACAGGATATCACCATTTCCGACTTTCATGACGAATCACTCAAATCCAGTAATATCCAGTTTGACAGGACACATATTGATTTCCCCAGACAAGGAAACATATACGGTCATTAAAGACTTAAATCAATTAACTCACTGTTCAGACGCAATGGATAGAAAAATATGTACAGCTGACTCATTTGAATTCCGTAAAAACTTAATGGATTCATGCAAGTTAGGTATAGTGCTAGACGGTGCTCTCTCCCATACAAGTGAAAATTGTCTGGATAAGCTTTATCCCTTTGACAATAATGAGTTCAATTGCAGACTGAATAATGGCTCGTGGATACGATACGACAAGGACGGCTTCAATGTATCATGCCCTGACGGATCCACGTCCTTTACACATATCTTCGTCGCAGCAGATGGTTGTGTCGGGACTTCCCCGAATTCCATGGTGACTGGTCTACGGACAATCATCAGAGAACGAGCCTACTTCGCGAACTTCACGTGGACCTCTACAATGCCAGCACTTCCTCTCCCATACAACGGACATGTGGCAAAGCGGTTGATGAAACTTACCGAAAAGGACCACCTGTCACCGACTTATAAAGAAATTCTTCACCCCATACTACTGGCTGGTTTGTGTTTCACGGTGGTGATATTTATCGCCGTGAACATCCTTGTTTGGCGTTGGTTACGGCACAGCAAGCAGCTAAAAAGGAATGAGTTGCATAGCCCCGACAATACCCCCTATTCAATCCAGTTCAAAGCTGTTTGAGTGGCCACCTCATTTGCTAAGGGAGTAATTTGTCGGGAAGATGTTTGTATGAAAAGCTGATTAGTACGCTAGTAATATGTAATTAAAGAAATTCTCTACATTTGCATTGTTAAAAATACATTTAAAACAACATTTAAAAAATAAATAAAATAAAAAAGGATATAAATCATTTTTTCTCTCGGCATCTAATAAAAATATATAAGCCGGAATGTTAAAAAAGAAAAGAGAAAAAAAAAATAAAATAAAATATATAACAGAATCTATGGGCATCTAATAAAATATATCAGCCCTATATATATATATATATATATATATATATATATATATATATATATATATATATATATATATATATATGCCCCCTGTGGCCGCGGGGGCATAAAACAATTAGAATAGCGCCAACGTTATCCCTGCGTGTCGTAAGAGGCGACTAAAAGGGACGGGACGAGGGGGCTGGGAACCCCCTCTCCTGTAAAAGTATCCTGTGAGACAGCAACAAAGAAATGGAGCTGGGGGGAGAGTGACTGCTCCCCGCACTCTAGTTTTGGGGTGTTTGAATGTGCGTGGATGTAGTACGATAGAGAGTAAAAGATGTGAGATTGGAAGTATGTTTAGAAGTAGAAGGATGGATGTATTGGCCTTGTGTGAGACAAAGATGAAAGGAAAGGGTGAAGTGATGTTTGGTGAAATGTCTGGTAGAGTGTCTGGGATTGAAAGGGGAAGAGCGAGAGAGGGTGTGGCTTTATTGCTGAGTGAATGGATGACAGGTAAAGTAGTGGAATGGAAGGAGATATCATCTAGGTTAATGTGGGTAAGGGTTAGGTTGGGTAGGGAATGTTGGGCGTTTGTCAGTGCGTATGGGCCAGGTAGTGAGAAAAGTGAAGAAGAGCGGAATGAGTTTTGGAATGAATTAACGAGGTGTGTAGAAGGACTGGGTAGAAGGAATTATGTAGTTGTTATGGGTGACTTAAATGCTAGAGTGGGTGCTGGAGAGGTAGAAGGTGTCATTGGAAAGTATGGCGTACCAGGTGAAAATGAGAGTGGTGAGAGACTGGTAGATATGTGTGTTGAACAAGAGATGGTAATAAGTGCTAGCTTTTTTAAGAAGAAAGATAAAAATAAGTATACATGGGTGGCAAATGGAAGAGTAGTAGAAAGGGCATTAATGGATTATGTGTTGATAACAAAAAGAATGTTTGGAAGATTGAAAGACGTGCATGTGTTTAGGGGTATGGCTAACGGTATGTCTGATCATTTTTTGGTGGAAGGAAAATTGGTTGTAGCAAAAGAGTGGGGGAATAGAGTAGGTGGATGTAAAAGGGAGCTAGTGAGGGTTGAAGAGCTAATAAAACCGGGGGTAAAAAGTAAATATCAGGAAAGGTTGAAAATGGCATATGACGAAGTGAGAGTAAGAGAAACTGGTAATTTAGAGGAGGAGTGGAAGTTAGCAAAAGAAAATTTTGTTGGGATTGCAAGTGATGTATGTGGCAAGAAGGTTGTTGGAGGCAGCATGAGGAAGGGCAGTGAATGGTGGAATGAAGGAGTGAAGGTAAAAGTGGAAGAGAAAAAGAGGGCTTTTGAAGAATGGCTGCAGAGTAATAGTATAGAGAAGTATGAAAAATATAGAGAGAAAAAGGTGGAAGTAAAGCGCAAGGTACGTGAGGCAAAGAGGGCAGCTGACCTGAGGTGGGGTCAGGGACTGGGTCAGTCATATGAAGAGAATAAGAAGAAGTTTTGGAAAGAAGTGAAGAGAGTAAGAAAGGCCGGCACAAGAATTGAAGAGACAGTGAAAGATGGAAATGGAAGGTTGTTAAAAGGAGAGGAGGCAAGGAAAAGGTGGGCGGAATATTTTGAAAGTTTGCTGAATGTTGAGGATGATAGGGAGGCAGAGATAATTGCTGTTCCAGGTGTTGAGGTGCCAGTGATGGGAGATGAGAATGAGAGAGAGATTACAATAGAGGAAGTGAGGAGAGCACTAGATGAAACGAGAGTAGGAAAAGCATCTGGTATGGATGGTGTGAAAGCTGAGATGTTGAAGGAAGGGGGTGTGACTGTAATTGAATGGTTGGTGAGATTGTTTAATGTGTGTTTTGTGTTGTCAATGGTACCAGTAGATTGGGTCTGTGCATGTATTGTACCACTATATAAGGGTAAGGGAGATGTGCATGAGTGTTGTAATTCAAGAGGTATTAGTTTGTTGAGTGTAGTTGGAAAAGTGTATGGTAGAGTACTGATTAATAGGATTAAGGATAAAACAGAGAATGCAATCTGGGAAGTACAGGGGGGTTTTAGAAGAGGTAGGGGTTGTATGAATCAGATTTTTACAGTTAGGCAGATATGCGAGAAATATTTAGCAAAAGGTAAGGAGGTGTATGTTGCGTTTATGGATCTGGAGAAAGCATATGATAGAGTTGATAGGGAAGCAATGTGGAATGTGATGAGGTTATATGGAGTTGGTGGAAGGTTGTTGCAAGCAGTGAAAAGTTTCTACAAAGGTAGTAAAGCATGTGTTAGAATAGGAAATGAAGTGAGCGATTGGTTTCCGGTGAGAGTGGGGCTGAGACAGGGATGTGTGATGTCGCCGTGGTTGTTTAACTTGTATGTTGATGGAGTGGTGAGAGAGGTGAATGCTCGAGTGCTTGGACGAGGATTAAAACTGGTAGGCGAGAATGACCATGAATGGGAGGTAAATCAGTTGTTGTTTGCGGATGATACTGTACTGGTAGCAGACACAGAAGAGAAGCTTGACCGACTAGTAACAGAATTTGGAAGGGTGTGTGAGAGAAGGAAGTTGAGAGTTAATGTGGGTAAGAGTAAGGTTATGAGATGTACGAGAAGGGAAGGTGGTGCAAGGTTGAATGTCATGTTGAATGGAGAGTTACTTGAGGAGGTGGATCAGTTTAAGTACTTGGGGTCTGTTATTGCAGCAAATGGTGGAGTGGAAGCAGATGTACGTCAGAGAGTGAATGAAGGTTGCAAAGTGTTGGGGGCAGTTAAGGGAGTAGTAAAAAATAGAGGGTTGGGCATGAATGTAAAGAGAGTTCTGTATGAGAAAGTGATTGTACCAACTGTGATGTATGGATCAGAGTTGTGGGGAATGAAAGTGATGGAGAGACAGAAATTGAATGTGTTTGAGATGAAGTGTCTGAGGAGTATGGCTGGTGTATCTCGAGTAGATAGGGTCAGGAACGAGGTGGTGAGGGTGAGAACGGGTGTAAGAAATGAGTTAGCGGCTAGAGTGGATATGAATGTGTTGAGGTGGTTTGGCCATGTTGAGAGAATGGAGAATGGCTGTCTGCTAAAGAAGGTGATGAATGCAAGAGTTGATGGGAGAAGTACAAGAGGAAGGCCAAGGTTTGGGTGGATGGATGGTGTGAAGAAAGCTCTGGGTGATAGGAGGATAGATGTGAGAGAGGCAAGAGAGTGTGCTAGAAATAGGAATGAATGGCGAGCGATTGTGACGCAGTTCCGGTAGGCCCTGCTGCTTCCTCCGGTGCCTTAGATGACCGCGGAGGTAGCAGCAGTAGGGGACTCAGCAGTATGAAGCTTCATCTATGGTGGAAATGTGGGAGGTTGGGCTGTGGCACCCTAGCAGTACCAGCTGAACTCGGCTGAGTCCCTGGTTAGGCTGGAGGAACATAGAGAGTAGAGGTCCCCTTTTTTTTTTTTTTTTTTTTTTTTTTTTTTTTTTTTTTTTTTTTTTTTTTTTGTTCTTGTTGATGTCGGCTACCCCCCAAAATTGGGGGAAGTGCCTTTGGTATATGGATGGATATATATATATATATATATATATATATATATATATATATATATTATATATATATGTACGAAACCGTGGTACGTGTACGTACCAGGAATTCGTGTTTGTGCACTAAAAATTGAGTATTTTGTTTCTGACAAAGGTAACAATTATTCTTTATCAAGTTACCGAATCATATGTAAGTCAGAATTTATTTTGTTTTTTGGTACCATGTAATCATTTGCTAGCAATGTACCATATATATGATCTTGGTTTTATCATGCATTTTTCTTTTTGCTTTGGTAATATCTTTTTTGTATGCGTTATTGTTATTATTTTTTAATGTGCCTATTTGGACATTCGTCCTCAGTTGATTATGGCTAAAGTTAAACAAAGAATAATACGTATGTCCAGTCACACCTAATGACCATGTTTCGGCTTGTTGTTAAATTTTTGTAAAAAAAAAAAATTGAGATAGCTGGCCGAGCTTATGTAATGATTAGAATAGTTAATATTACATGTTTAAAACAAATGACGTAATATGTCATGTTGGTTGGAAGAGCTAACCCTGGGATTTGCTGTAGTCATTCAAATCGTAAACAGGACATATAATGCAAACCTATGCAAACCTCGGCAAATTGACATTCTTCTTAAACGTCAACACATTGTCTCATCGTGTGAAAGTTTGTGACGTCACCGGATGCAGGTGTCTTCCGATTTCGTCACGTGGCTAAAGTAAACCAAGCATAAGATATCTGTGATATCGATAATTTATTCAGTTCATATCTAAACTTCACCAGAATTGGTCATCTGGACCAACCCAGCTTCCTCCAGTGATGGAGATGTTTAACTCTGTTGTTTTTATAGAATAAAGACTTAAAAACTATTAAGATGTATTCATGTACCATTTAAATACATCTGAAAACAACTCATACTCAATGTGTGCTTAATACAGTAGCATATATATATATATATATATATATATATATATATATATATATATATATATATACAGTATATGTATGTATATGTATATGTATATATATATATATATATATATATATATATATATATATATATATATGTATATATACATATATATATATATATATATATATATATATATATATATATATATATATATATATATATATATATATATATATATATATATATATATATATATATATATTTATATATATATATGTATACTGTATGCATAAAAATCACTGGATAACGTGATGCTCAGATGTAGAAGAACCACAAGGAAAATGATACTTCTTCAGAGGAAGTATCACGAAACTAGTCAGGACTTAATCGTATATTTCGTATTTTCATATATGTGTATATATATATATATATATATATATATATATATATATATATATATATATATATATTTCTCTCGATTCCTTTTAACACTTTGCCACATAACATCAATCTGATTTGCTGTGTTCTCTTGCAAAACTTATCCCATTACTAATTTCCTCGATTCAATTGCACTTCTGTAATTGCAACAGCAAACTAGTCACTCGTGAAATCTCTTGTCTATTCAGCCCACTCTCAAACAATAACATACTGTACCCCTTCCATCGAAATCCTTAAAATAAATCTGTCCTTTTGGCATAAACACAGATCTAAAGTGTCTACCAACTTTTCTATCCATCATTATCATATAATCAGCTCTTAGGACCAACTGATACAGCAAGGTAATCCTCATCTTAATGCTGACTGTTCTTATTGCTATGAGTCCAGTCTGTAGAACGTTTCCATTCTTTGGAGTTTTCAATTAACTCCTGTTACATTATTATTATTATTATTATTACTATTATTATTATTATTATTATTATTATTATTATTATTATTATTATTATTATTACTTGCTAAGCTATAACCCTAGTTGGAAAAGCAGGATGCTATAAGCGCAGGAGGGGGCCAACAGGAAAAATAGCCCAGTGAGGAGAGGAAAAAGGGAAAATAAAATATTTTAGGAGTAACAACATTAGAATAAATATCTCCTATATAAACTATAAAAAGTTTAACAAAAAGGAGGAAGAAAAATAAGATAGCATAGTGTGCTCAAGTGTACCCTTTTTACCTTTTTTACCCTCAAGCAAGAGAACTCTGACCCAAGACAGTGGAAGACCATGGGACAGAGGCTATGGCACTACCCTATACTAGAGAACAATGGTTTCATTTTGGAGTGTCCTCATAGAAGAGCTGCTTGCCATAGCTAAAGAGTCTCTTCTACCCCTAACAAGAGGAAATTTTATTTAGTTGTAGGCTTCTTTATCTCGTCTTCTAACCAAGTTCATTCGTCTTGCCCATTACTGATCCTGGTAACCTTTCTGAAAGGTTTTCCTGTTCACGTCCTGGTGTCCCAGATTAAGGTTGATATATTGAGAACACCCGTGTTGCCTTATCTCAAATATCATTTAAACATTTAGTATTCTCTCTTGTTTTTTCACAATTACAACAAAAATAATTAACATCTAATAGGACTGCATCAGTGTCTTTTTACTCATTTTATGATCCTTAGCATCTCCTGAATTCATTTCTGCCCATTACTCACAGCATCCTTGAAGCAGCTCTCCTATCTTCTATTTGATATCCTTCCTTTCCAGTCATCATAGGATCTGTTTTGCTTATGTTTAGCACATTCATCTCTACATTTTTCTCCCCCACTTCAACATTTCTATGCTTCTCCGTCCATTATTAGGATAAACAGTAAATGATATAGGGTTTATCCTTGAAAGGAATCTAAGATTTTTCTCATATACTTCTCAAACATCTACCACTGTCTTCACCCTAGATATATGTTAAGTAGTCTGTCCATCTAATTCCTACAAATAGTGGCATTGTGTGTCTTCTCAAACACCTACCACTGTCTTGAGGGTACACTCGGGCACACTATTCTATCTAATTTCTCTTCCTCTTGTTTTGTTAAAACTTTTATAGTTTATATAGGAAATACTTATGTTGGTGTTGTTGCTGTTCTTAGAATATTTTTTCGTTGTATCCTTTCCTCACTGGGTTATTTTCCTGGTTGGAGCCCCTGGGCTTATAGCATCCTGTTTTCCCAATAAACTAGGGTTGTATCTCAGCAAGTAATAATAATAGTGATAATATACAAGACTCTGTCCATCTAATTGCTTGCCTTACTACTTTAATAAGTGTCTTCTCGAGGTATCATTCCAGTGTTTAACTCATTATCATGAATGTCTCTGTTGCATTACCTTTAAGATATAGGGACCCTGATCAAGCACTATATACACTGTCCAACGTTGTTAATCGAACTGTGTATAACTCAAACACGAACATATTTTATGTCCTTGCAAATGAATCTATTACCTCTGTCTGTATTTCACACTGGACCACATAAATAGGGTAATGTTTCTCCCATGTGATATCAAACAAGACCTTACTTTCAGTCTCTTTTCGTTTTCCATTTTAGACTAATTTGTATTCTATTGATCTGGAATTTTTCATTTTTAATTTTCTTTCTTTTTATATTGCATTCCAAATTCAGTAACATTTCATCCAGGAAACTTTTTAAACATTATAGAAGCTGTTTGAGCAAAAATCTGGCAGTAATTTTAGTCTTATGGAAGCGTTCTAAACTTTACAGATGCAGTCTGAACAAAGAACTGGCAGTAATTCTTCTATTTCCACATTCATGTTTCTACACATTTTCCTTCATTCTTTTATTAAATTTCACAGAAAATTCTTGGTCCCAAAATAGAAACTTACAAATACTAACTGATTGACACTTTTCTTGTTTGTCCATTCTTTTGCATGAATTATTCGTTCTCCAATAAAAACACTTTTTTAATCACATTTATCCATAATAGTCTTAATATCTGCTTTCATTTTATTTCAACTGAGCATTCTACCAATAACTTTACTCCCTCAAAAGTGTTTATTTTATGGGATAACTATTCTACAGTAATACTCTGGCTGTCATCTCTATATACGTAAGCTATTAGGATATTTTCTCTCTTCAATTACATCTCCTTACCTCCCTCAACAGCAAATGACACAGGGCTGATAATTGATAGAAATCGACATTTTTCTCAAATAGTTTAATTTTTTAATCTTATGAGATTAAAGTAACGATATCCAAATTAAATTTTTCGGGTGACCTGCGTTCCTAATTCTCACCACTTGCTTGCCTTAGTCCTTTGTCCCTTCTCATTTCTACATTATTATTATTATTATTATTATATTATTATTATTATTATTATTATTATTATTATTATTATTATTATTATTATTTAGAGGAGGAGTGGAAGTTAGTAAAAGAAAATTTTGTTGGATTTGCAAGTGATGTGTGTGGCAAGAAGTTTGTTGGAATTGCAAGTGATGTGTGTGGCAAGAAGTTTGTTGGAATTGCAAGTGATGTGTGTGGCAAGAAGTTTGTTGGAGGCAGCATGAGGAAGGGCAGTGAATGGTGGAATGAAGGAGTGAAGGTAAAAGTGGAAGAGAAAAAGAGGGCTTTTGAAGAATGGCTGCAGAGTAATAGTGTAGAGAAGTATGAAAGATATAGAGAGAAAAATGTGGAAGTGAAGCGCAAGGTAAGTGAGGCAAAGAGGGCAGCTGACCTGAGGTGGGGTCAGGGATTGGGTCATTCATATGAGGAGAATAAGTAGTAGTTTTGGAAAGAAGTGAAGGGTGTAAGGAAGGCTGGTTCAAGAATCGAAGAGACAGTGAAAGATGGAAATGGAAGGTTGTTAAAAGGAGAGGAGGCAAGGAAAAGGTGGGCGGAATATTTTGAAAGTTTACTGAATGTTGAGGATAATAGGGATTCAGATATAATTGCTGTTGCAGGTGTTGAGGTGCCAGTGATGGGAGATGAGAATGGGAGAGAGAGAGGGGAAGTGAGATCACTAGATGAAACGAGAGTAGGAAAAGCATCTGGTATGGATGGTGTGAGAGCTGAGATGTTGAAGGAAGGGGGTGTGACTGTACTTGAATGGTTGGTGAGATTGTTTAATATGTGTTTTATGTTGTCAATGGTACCAGTAGATTGGGTTTGTGCATGTATTGTACCACTATATAAGGGTAAGGGAGATGTGCATGAGTGTTGTAATTCATGGGGTATTAGTTTGTTGAGTGTGGTGGGAAAAGTGTATGGTAGAGTAATGATTAATAGGATTAAGGATAAAACAAAGAATGCAATCTTAGAAGTACAGGGTGGTTTTAGAAGAGGTAGGGGTTGTATGAATCAGATTTTTACAGTTAGGCAGATATGCGAGAAATATTTAGCAAAAGGTAAAGAGGTGTATGCTGCGTTTATGGATCTGGAGAAAGCATATGATAAGAGTCGATAGGGAAGCAATGTGGAATGTGATGAGGTTATATGGAGTTAGTGTAAGGTTGTTGCAAGCAATGAAAAATTTCTACAAAGGTAGTAAAGCATGTGTTAGGATAGGAAATGAAGTGAGCGATTGGTTTCCGGTGAGAGTGGGGCTGAGACAGGGATGTGTGATGTCACCGTGGTTGTTTAACTTGTATGTTGATGGAGTGGTGAGAGAGGTGAATGCTTGAGTGCTTGGACTAGGATTGAAACTGGTAGAATAGAGTGACCATGAATGGGAGGTAAATCAGTTGTTGTTTGTGAATGATACTGTACTGGTTGCAGACGGAGGAAGAGTAGCTTGGCCGATTAGTGACAGAATTTGGAAGGGTGTGTGAGAGAAGGAAGTTGAGAGTTAATGTGGGTAAGAGTAAGGTTATGAGATGTACGAGAAGGGAAGGTGGTGCGAGGTTGAATGTCATGTTGAATTAGGGGAAGTACATTGGTATATGTATGTATGTAACTTTGCTTCTTATTTAGGTAATTTTCTTTTAGTTAATTCATTACAAAAACTACTTTTTCTTTGCCTTTCTACAGTACCAAACTCTATTCAATGAACTATACACATGCACTCATTAACCTTGCACAAATCAACTTAATATAGACGCTGTATATCAAACCACGTAACTAGGACACATAGCACCTATATTATATGACACGATACAAGGCCTTCTCCTTAATCTTAGTTTATCTTCCATTCCAAACTTTACTTGACAATGTTTCAGAATTTATTCCACACTTCATCCGATATTTCTTCATCTACCACATACCGTACATTATTTGTATCTCTCTCTCTCTCTCTCTCTCTCTCTCTCTCTCTCTCTCTCTCTCTCTCTCTCTCTCTCAGCATGTCAGCATGGACGAATCTTGCCCTTACTACAAGCTCAAATATAATACTCTTAATGTTACTATGTCTGTCATTCCAATCATCATCCTGAAACATTCGACCTCTTATTTCTTAACTCGTCTGCAATTGTATGGCGGTCTGCTTTTCTTTCGTTTATCGATTGCGTCCATTATCAAGTATTTATTCCCAAGGAGAGTTCTTCCATTCATTGGCTGTTTCTTCTTTTACCTAACTGCCTACATTGTTTTGTTTACAAGATCACATTCTATTATTATTATTATTATTATTATTATTATTATTATTATTATTATTATTATTATTATTACTTCTTGCTAACCTACAACCCTAGTTGGAAAAGCAGGATGCGATAAGCCCAGGGGCACCAACAGGGAAAATAGCCCAGTGAGGAGAGGAGACAGGGAAAAATAAAATACTTTACGAACAGTAACAACAATAAAATAAATATTTCCAATATAAACTATAAAAATTTTAACAAAACAAAACAAGAGAAAGAGAAATTGGATAGAATATAGTGCCCGAGTGTATCCTCAAGTAAGAGGAACTTGACCCAATTTATGGGCTTCCAGACTTTATTTTTTCTTTGCAAACACTCAACCAGTCCTTATAAATTATTATCTGAACACTCTCTCCTACTTCAAACATTAGATATTGGAACACTTACTCTCATTTATTCACGTGTATTCACATTATGTTCAATATCCACTTCCTTTCTCCCTAAAGTGAAATATGTTTGTCCAGTTCTTTGACCACTTGACACATTCTCTAGCGAAGGTAGCCCCAGGAAATCTCTGCACCAGTACCTATCAAGAAACTATTTTACAATCTATTTGTTACTCGTACAGTAGTTCTGAAATCTCTTTCTTGCAATGCTTATAGGAATAAATCCATTTTTTACCATCCAGATGTACTTCACATCACCGTTTTCTTCATGTGTAGTATTTCACACTTACAGCCTATCTCAATATTAGTACCATGGCAATTATTATTATTATTATTATTATTATTATTATTAATTGCTAAGCTACAACCCTAGTTGGAAAAGCAGGATGCTATACACCCTTGTGGGCCCAACAGAGAAAATAGCTCAGTGAGGAAAGGAAGCAAGGGACAATAAAATCTTTCAAGAACAGTAACAACATTAAAATAAATATTTTCTATATAAACTATAAAAAATAACAAAACAAGAGGAAAAGAAATTAAATAGTGTGCCAGAGTTTACCCTCAAGTAAGAGAACTCTTTTGAGATAAAAGGTAATTAACCCAGTTCTTGATAAACTTCTAGTATTTTTCTCATACTTTCGAAACACCTACCATTGTCTTCACTCTAAATATGTATAAGGGAGTCTGTCCATCTAATTGCTCGACATGCTAATTTAAGAAGTATCTTAACTCATTATCAGGTCTGCCTTTTGTTTTGGCATTACTTTCAAAATATAGGGACCTTTATCAAGCACTATATACTCTATCCAGCGTTGTTAATTAAACGGTATATAACTCGAACACAAATTTTTTTTATGCTCTTGCAAATTGACAAATTACTAATGCTACCTCTCTACTAAATTTCTGTGTTACCTCGGTCTCTATCGTACACTAAACCACATTATTAACAAATACTGTATCTCTCTCTCTCATGTGATATTATACAAGACCTTACATTGTCTCCTTTCATTTTGGAATCAACATGATATTTATCTATAATGTTACTTGACACTTTTCTCTTTTTCTAAATTGCACTCCAAATTCAGTAACATTTTTTCCATTTCCTTATATTTCCACAATCATATTTTACACTTTCTCATTCACTGTTTCCTTTAATCTCACTGAAGATATTTGGTCTCACACAAGAACTTACAAATACTAAATGGTTGACACTTATTTCTGTCTCTCCATCCTTTCACATGAATTATTGGTTCTCCTATACATGGTCTTTTTATCAAATTCATCTGAAATAGTCTTGATGTCTGCTTTCATTTATTCAAACCTTTTAGCCATAGTAAGTAGCTCTTCTAGAAAAAGGACACTCTCAAATCAAACCATTGTTCTCTAGTCTTGAGTAGGGCCATAGCCTCTGTACTATGGTCTTCCACTGTCTTGGGTCAGAGTTCTCTTGTTTGAGGGTAAAATCGGACACACAATCCTATCTAATTTCTCTTCCACTGTTTTGTTAAATTGTTATAGTTTATTTAGGAAATATCTATTTTATTGTTGTTACTGTTTTTGAAACATTTCATTTTTCCTTGTTTCCTTTCCTCACTGAGCTATTTTACCTGTTGGGGCTCCTGGGCTTATAGCATCCTGCTTTTCCAACTATGATTGTAGCTTAGCAAGTAAAAATAATAATAATAATAATAATAATAATAATAATAATAATAATGATAATAATAATAATAATAATAATATAGTACTGTCATCTCAGGATGCCAGAAAACCTAAAATCAATCAATCAATCAATAGTTTCAAATATCAACTTGTGACCTCCCTTAACAGCACGTGACCCCAGAGCCTATCACTAATAGACTCCAACATTTTCCCCCCAAATAATTCTTGCTATATCTGGCGATATACTGAAGCAAGCTTGTTAAAGTCTAGCTTCTCAATGCCTATCTATCTGTTACCTGGGCACGTTGTCCTTTCCCTTATGTTGTATGCTCTGTTATTGTTATTCATGTACTTTAACTTTTAGTTTATTATAAACAAATTTCCTCTACATTTCCTTAGAGCTACAAGGACTAAGGTCAAATAAGCATTATACATTACAGTACCGAGTTTTATTCAATGCACTATCTACTTGCACTCATTAACCTTGCACAAATCAACTTAATACAGACAGTACGACAAAGGATATAAATAACTCCAATGTAATGCTATTCCAGACATTCCTTTCAGTCTTGCTTCATTTTCCATTCTAAACTCTACTTGAATTTCCTTTAAAATATGTTTTCATACACTTCCTAGTTTAATAACCTCCCCCCCCCTTCTCTCTCTCTCTCTCTCTCTCTCTCTCTCTCTCTCTCTCTCTCTCTCTCTCTCTCTCTCTCTCTCAGGAGAATCTGACTCCTTATTTTATTTCCTTTTCTGTCATTCCATTCTTTCACATGAATCATAACACACTTATTCTTCACATTCTTCTGCAATTTTCCCTATGTCTGCATTCATCTCTCACCAGTGATTGATTCTTATCACCTTTACATACTGCATTCATTAAGCATTTATTCAAAGAGGGAGTTTTATCTCTGCCTGTTCTCTTCAATCAAGCAACCGACTTCATTTAGTTCTCTTTTTTAAATCACTTTCTTACAAGGAACTTAACCATTCTGACCAAAATTACTCTTAAAACAAACGTTTCTTCAGATTTAAGTTTCTCACATGACCACCATTCAATCTTTCCCTTTTCAATCACAACCATTCTGACCAGAGTTACTTTGAAACAGATGTTCCTTCAGATTTATGTTTCTCACATGACCAACATTCAACCTTTCCCTTTTCAAACACAACCATTCTGACCAGAGTTACTTTGAAACAGATGTTCCTTCAGATTTATGTTTCACACATGACCACCATTCAATCTTTCCCTTTTCAATCACAACCATTCTGACCAGAGTTACTTTGAAACAGATGTTCCTTCAGATTTAAGTTTCTCACATGACCAACATTCAACCTTTCCCTTTTCAATCACAACCATTCTGACCAGAGTTACTTTGAAACAGATGTTCCTTCAGATTTATGTTTCTCACATGACCAACATTCAACCTTTCCCTTTTCAATCACAACCATTCTGACCAGAGTTACTTTGAAACAGATGTTCCTTCAGATTTATGTTTCACACATGACCAACATTCAACCTTTCCCTTTTCAAACACAACCATTCTGACCAGAGTTACTTTGAAACAGATGTTCCTTCAGATTTATGTTTCACACATGACCACCATTCAATCTTTCCCTTTTCAATCACAACCATTCTGACCAGAGTTACTTTGAAACAGATGTTCCTTCAGATTTAAGTTTCTCACATGACCAACATTCAACCTTTCCCTTTTCAATCACAACCATTCTGACCAGAGTTACTTTGAAACAGATGTTCCTTCAGATTTATGTTTCTCACATGACCAACATTCAACCTTTCCCTTTTCAATCACAACCATTCTGACCAGAGTTACTTTGAAACAGATGTTCCTTCAGATTTATGTTTCACACATGACCACCATTCAATCTTTCCCTTTTCAATCACAACCATTCTGACCAGAGTTACTTTGAAACAGATGTTCCTTCAGATTTAAGTTTCTCACATGACCAACATTCAACCTTTCCCTTTTCAATCACAACCATTCTGACCAGAGTTACTTTGAAACAGATGTTCCTTCAGATTTATGTTTCTCACATGACCAACATTCAACCTTTCCCTTTTCAATCACAACCATTCTGACCAGAGTTACTTTGAAACAGATGTTCCTTCAGATTTAAGTTTCTCACATGACCAACATTCGACCTTTCCCTTTTCAAACACAACCATTCTGACCAGAGTTACTTTGAAACAGATGTTCCTTCAGATTTATGTTTCACACATGACCACCATTCAATCTTTCCCTTTTCAATCACAACCATTCTGACCAGAGTCACTTTGAAACAGATGTTCCTTCAGATTTATGTTTCACACATGACCACCATTCAATCTTTCCCTTTTCAATCACAACCATTCTGACCAGAGTTACTTTGAAACAGATGTTCCTTCAGATTTAAGTTTCTCACATGACCAACATTCAACCTTTCCCTTTTCAAACACAACCATTCTGAACCAGAGTTACTTTGAAACAGATGTTCCTTCAGATTTATGTTTCACACATGACCACCATTCAATCTTTCCCTTTTCAATCACAACCATTCTGACCAGAGTTACTTTGAAACAGATGTTCCTTCAGATTTAAGTTTCTCACATGACCAACATTCAACCTTTCCCTTTTCAAACACAGCCATTCTGATCAGAGTTACTTTGAAACAGATGTTCCTTCAGATTTAAGTTTCTCACGTGACCAACATTCAACCTTTCCCTTTTCAAACACAGCCATTCTGACCAGAGTTACTTTGAAACAGATGTTCCTTCAGATTTAAGTTTCTCACGTGACCAACATTCAACCTTTCCCTTTTCAAACACAGCCATTCTGACCAGAGTTACTTTGAAACAGATGTTCCTTCAGATTTAAGTTTCTCACATGGCCAACATTCAACCTTTCCCTTTTCAAACACAACCATTCTGACCAAAGTTACTTTAAAACATAAGTTTCTCACATGACCAACATTCAACCTTTCCCTTTTCAATCACAACCATTCTGACCAAAGTTACTTTGAAACAGATGTTCCTTCAGATATAAGTTTCTCACATGACCAACATTCAACCTTTCCCTTTTCAGTCACAACCATTCTGACCAGAGTTACTTTGAAACGGATGTTCCTTCCGATTTAAGTATCTCACATGACCAACATTCAACCTTTCCCTTTTCAAACACAACCATTCTGACCAAAGTTACTTTAAAACATAAGTTTCTCACATGACCAACATTCAACCTTTCCCTTTTCAATCACAACCATTCTGACCAAAGTTACTTTGAAACAGATGTTCCTTCAGATATAAGTTTCTCACATGACCAACATTCAACCTTTCCCTTTTCAGTCACAACCATTCTGACCAGAGTTACTTTGAAACGGATGTTCCTTCAAATTTATGTTTCTCACTTGACCAACATTCAACCTTTCCCTTTTCAATCACAACCATTCTGACCAGAGTTACTTTGAAACGGATGTTCCTTCCGATTTAAGTATCTCACATGACCAACATTCAACCTTTCCCTTTTCAATCACAACCATTCTGCCCAGAGTTACTTTGAAACGGATGTTCCTTCAGATTTAAGTTTCTCACATGACCAACATTCAATCTTTCCCTTTTCAATAACAGCCATTCTGACCAGAGTTACTTTGAAACGGATGTTCCTTCAGATTTAAGTTTCTCACATGACCAACATTCAACCTTTCCCTTTTCAATCACAGCCATTCTGATCAGAGTTACTTTGAAACAGATGTTCCTTCAGATTTAAGTTTCTCACATGACCAACATTCAACCTTTCCCTTTTCAAACACAGCCATTCTGACCAAAGTTACTTTGAAACAAATGTTCCTCCAGATTTAAGTTTCTCACATGACCAACATTCAACCTTTCCCTTTTCAATTACAACCATTCTGACCAGAGTTACTCTTAAAACATACGTTCCTTCAGACTCGAGTTTTTCACATGACCAACATTCAACATTTCCCTTTTCAATCACAACCATTCTGACCAAAGTTACTCTTAAAACATACGTTCCTTCAGACTCGAGTTTCTCACATGACCACCATTCAACCTTTCCCTTTTCAATCACAACCATTCTGACCAAAGTTACTCTAAAACATACGTTCCTTCAGACTCAAGTTTCTCACATGACCACCATTCAACCTTTGCCTTTTCAATCACAACCATTCTGACCAAAGTTACTTTGAAACAGATGTTCCTTCAGATTTAAGTTTCTCACATGACCACCATTCAACCTTTCCCTTTTCAATCACAACCTTTCTGACCAAAGTGACTTTGTAACAGATGTTCCCTCAGACTCGAGTTTCTCACATGACCACCATTCAACCTTTCCCTTTTCGATCACAACCATTCTGACCAAAGTTACTCTTAAAACATACGTTCCTTCAGACTCAAGTTTCTCACATGACCAACATTCAACCTTTCCCTTTTCAATCACAACCATTCTGACCAAAGTTACTCTAAAACATAAGTTCCTTCAGACTCAAGTTTCTCACACGACCACCATTCAACCTTTCCCTTTTCAATCACAACCATTCTGACCAAAGTTACTCTTAAAACATACGTTCCTTCAGACTCAAGT
The DNA here is from genome assembly GCF_036898095.1 of Palaemon carinicauda. Classification (NCBI taxonomy): domain Eukaryota; kingdom Metazoa; phylum Arthropoda; class Malacostraca; order Decapoda; family Palaemonidae; genus Palaemon; species Palaemon carinicauda. Next base: position 97,625 of record NW_027171782.1, on the reverse strand, counting down.
TTCTCACATGACCAACATTCAACCTTTCCCTTTTCAATCACAACCATTCTGACCAAAGTTACTCTTAAAACATACGTTCCTTCAGACTCAAGTTTCTCACATGACCACCATTCAACCTTTCCCTTTTCAATCACAACCATTCTGACCAAAGTTACTCTTAAAACATACGTTCCTTCAGACTCAAGTTTCTCACATGACCAACATTCAACCTTTCCCTTTTCAATCACAACCATTCTGACCAAAGTTACTCTAAAACATACGTTCCTTCAGACTCAAGTTTCTCACATGACCAACATTCAACCTTTCCCTTTTCAATCACAACCATTCTGACCAAAGTTACTCTAAAACATACGTTCCTTCAGACTCAAGTTTTTCATATGACCAACATTCAACCTTTCCCTTTTCAATCACCTGTTTGCAGAGGTCGATCACCTACAAATATATTAAAACTCTAATTCACCTTCCCTCCATTCTTCTCTATTCACAGCATCATCCAATTAGTGTTCTTCCTTTGTTTCATTTCCAGGCACCATCCTTGCATTTCAGGTAACTTCAACATTACTTCGTCCATTTTTGTAGTGAATAGAAAATGACACAGTTCTAGATACAACTAATAATAATCTTAAATTCTTCTGAAACATTTACCACCGCCTTCACCCTAAATATAAGTACACTCTGGCACACTATTCTATCTTATTTCTCTTCCTCTTGTTTTGTTAAAGTTTTTTTTATAGTTTATACAAATGTTACTGTTCTTAAGATATTCTATTTTTTTCTTGTATTTTTTTCTTGTTTCCTTTCGTCACTGGGCTATTTTCTGTGCTGGAGCCCTTGGGCTTATAGCATCCTGCTAGGGTTGTAGCTTAGCAAGTAATGATGATGATAACCACATAAATACATATATAGTATCACAAGTGAGATACAGTGTAAGACCTTACTTTTTCCATTATAGACTGTAGTTAATATTCATATATAAATTTTAATTGGCAATTTATATTCCATTCCAAATGCAGTAAAATTGTTACTATTTTCAGTACCATACTTTGCACATCGTCGTTCAGTCACACCATAAACGTTTTTCGCATGAATCATGGATTTTTCATATACCTATTCATCACATTCATGTGTAATAGGCTGGTTGTCTCGTTATTTAAAGCATAAAATCTCAATATATTTTTTATTCCTGAATTTTGTCATATTTGGATATTTTATTCCTATACTGCACAATGAATTTTTTACTTTGCCAAACTATTACATCATCTTACATAATTCAATTGATCTAAAATTTCGCGTCCATCTTTGTTTAGCAACAAATAATTTATCAGTTTCACTTGGCTAATAATTATGAATCTCATTTTATATGCTTCAAGTAAATGCATGTATAACTATTCCAGTCCATTTGGCTAATTTGCATATATGAGTCCCACTTTTGTAAGTTTCTTGTATATATGCTTTGATAACTTTTCCAGTTTCCCTTGGCGAATTCCCATTGTCTATGTTTCAAGTACATGTATAACTTTCCAGAAATGGCTGAAATCCTGGCGCATACAGCAGCAGATTGGGGGTACACCTGGAAGGGTAACACGCATTGCCCCCTCCTCCGGCCGGTACTGGAGGAGTCTGGAACCAGCCCTAGACTACCACCAGTGAGGGGGACCTGGTTCATTCGTCCCTGGTACTAAAAGGTCTGCAAACCTATCTTTAAAAAATGGAAAACAAAATAGCTAAAGGTAACTCGAGAGGCTAAAATTGACTGCTCATTGAAAACTCTTAACACCATTTTTATGCTGTATCTGTGAGAAACCTTCAAATAAAATAATCCTGTGAACAAATACTTTCTATTCTTTGAATACACCCATTTTTTGTAATTTGTGGTTTTGAAATGAGACATGTTTTGGTTTTTCATTTTTCTTTTATTTTTCTTATTGAAAAAAAAACTTGAACATGGGAATATAGAATTGTCAGGCAAAATTGAATAACCCCAAAGATTTAGGGCAAGTAAATTATTCAAGGCAACACTTCAAACACGGAAATATTTTGACTTAAAAGCAAGCAAAAAAAATAAAAGCAGAACTTAACTTTTTGACAGGCCACTTAAAAAGTTGACAGGCCATTTTTATACATAATGGAAAACTTCACTGCCACAAAACGGCCTAAGCACCAAAAAAAAAAAAAAAATTAAATTATATTCAAATCGTTTACGATAGTGTCCAGAAACTGCGTTATATAAGCCCTGGATTACCGGCTGACTTTTTTTTATATGGGGGGGGGGCCGCCACTCCTCTTGATGGCTCACAGGACTGCCACTCTCTCCTCTTGATGCCTCACAGGACTGCCACTCTCTCCTCTTGATGCCTCACAGGACTGCCACTCTCTCCTCTTGATGCCTCACAGGACTGCCACTCTCTCCTCTTGATGACTCGCAGGACTGCCACTCTCTCCTCTTGACGGCTCACAGGACTGGCGCTCTCCTCTTGATGGCTCACAGGACTGCCACACTCTCTTCTTGATGGCTCACAGGACTGCCACACTCTCCTCTTGATGGCTCACAGGACTGCCACTCTCTCCTCTTGTGGGCTCACAGGACTGCCACTCTCTCCTCTTGTGGGCTCACAGAACTGGCGCTCTCCTCTTGTGGGCTCACAGAACTGGCGCTCTCCTCTTGACGGCTCACAGAACTGGCGCTCTCCTCTTGACGGCTCACAGGACTGCCACTCTCTCCTCTTGTGGGCTCACAGAACTAGCGCTCTCCTCTTGTGGGCTCACAGAACTGGCGCTCTCCTCTTGATGGCTCACAGGACTGCCACTCTCTCCTCTTGACGGCTCACAGAACTGGCGCTCTCCTCTTGTGGGCTCACAGAACTGGCGCTCTCCTCTTGACGGCTCACAGAACTGGCGCTCTCCTCTTGTGGGCTCACAGAACTGGCGCTCTCCTCTTGACGGCTCACAGGACTGCCACTCTCTCCTCTTGACGGCTCACAGAACTGGCGCTCTCCTCTTGTGGGCTCACAGAACTGGCGCTCTCCTCTTGACGGCTCACAGGACTGCCACTCTCTCCTCTTGACGGCTCACAGAACTGGCGCTCTCCTCTTGTGGGCTCACAGAACTGGCGCTCTCCTCTTGACGGCTCACAGGACTGCCACTCTCTCCTCTTGACGGCTCACAGAACTGGCGCTCTCCTCTTGTGGGCTCACAGAACTGGCGCTCTCCTCTTGACGGCTCACAGGACTGCCACTCTCTCCTCTTGACGGCTCACAGAACTGGCGCTCTCCTCTTGACGGCTCACAGGACTGCCACTCTCTCCTCTTGACGGCTCACAGGACTGCCACTCTCTCCTCTTGTGGGCTCACAGAACTGGCGCTCTCCTCTTGTGGGCTCACAGAACTGGCGCTCTCCTCTTGATGGCTCACAGGACTGCCACTCTCTCCTCTTGACGGCTCACAGGACTGCCACTCTCTCCTCTTGACGGCTCACAGAACTGGCGCTCTCCTCTTGTGGGCTCACAGGACTGCCACTCTCTCCTCTTGACGGCTCACAGGACTGCCACTCTCTCCTCTTGACGGCTCACAGGACTGCCACTCTCTCCTCTTGACGGCTCACAGGACTGGCGCGCGCACTGCTATCGAAGCTCATTCCTGTGAATAATAAAATCTGAATTAGTATTGTCGTATATTTCATGTGTAAAATGTTTTAGATGAAACAATTCCTGACTGATGAAATTTGACTAGAGACTAGACAAAATATCCCTTCTTTCTCCGTTGAATTCACTGACACGTCATGACCATAGCTACAAAATGAGAAATGAAAGACTTTGATAGGAGTTGTACCCAAGTCCAAATTTGTGATATCTACGGACTCAAGTCAGTCCCATGTCACTCATTTGGACTTAAGTACTAACCAATCAAGTCTTCATTTTTCTTTTCGTGGCTATAATTATTTACTTATATATTTTGTATACGAAATAAAACTAAGCAAAAAGTTTAACGCTAACTCTCAGACAATATAACATGATCAGTAAGGTAAATTCTGAGAGCTTTGAGTCAATTATTTCCCTAAAATAAACCCTGGTCAGTAAGGGGACCGTCCGCGGTGGTATTTTGGCATACCAACTTGAACTTTAAGGAAAATTCTCAGAGCTTTTAGTCAATTATTTTCCTAAAATAAACCCTGGTCAGTAAGGAAAATTCTAGGAGCTTTTAGTCAATTATTTCCCTAAAATAAACCCTGGTCAGTAAGGAAAATTCTGGGAGCTTTTAGTCAATTATTTCCCTAAAATAAACCCTGGTCAGTAAGGAAAATTCTGGGAGCTTTTAGTCAATTATTTCCCTAAAATAAACCCTGGTCAGTAAGGAAAATTCTGGGAGCTTTTAGTCAATTATTTCCCTAAAATAAACCCTGGTCAGTAAGGAAAATTCTCGGAGCTTTTAGTCAATTATTTCCCTAAAATAAACCCTGGTCAGTAAGGAAAATTCTGGGAGCTTTTAGTCAATTATTTCCCTAAAATAAACCCTGGTCAGTAAGGTAAATTCTGGGAGCTTTTAGTCAATTGTTTCCCTAAAAAAAACCCTGATCAGTATGTCAAATTTTGAGAGCTTTGAGTCAAACAATTATTTCATTAAACTAGATATAAAACTATTATGAAAAAGAAAAAATGGTATTCTCGTTGAAATTGAATAAGGGACAAATTACCACATATAAACCCAACAATAAAACAAATGAAGGAGAATCAATGGAAGATCAACATATAAATTTTGACTTAAATGAAAGAAAAAAATACTGGCATTAAGGAAATGAATTTAGATAAGGGACTTAGAAGAGTGTAGAGAGGAGAGAACAAAATATGGACATGAATATAGAGGTGAAATAGAAGATATTGGACATGAATAGAGGGGGAACGAAAATGTTGGACATGAATAGAAAGGGAACAAAAAATTGGACATGATTAGTGAGAGGGAATAGAAAATTAGTTATGAATATACTGTACAGGGGGAACAAAAATTGGACATGTACATTCTGGGAGAACAAATATTGGACATGAATATACATGGGGAACAAATATTGGACATGAACATTCTGGGAGAACAAATATTTGACATGAATATACATGGGGAACAAAAATTGGACATGAACATTCTGGGAGAACAAATATTGGACATGAATATACATGGGGAACAAAAATTGGACACGAACATTCTGGGAGAACAAATATTGGACATGAATATACATGGGGAACAAATATTGGACATGAACATTCTGGGAGAACAAATATTTGACATGAATATACATGGGGAACAAAAATTGGACATGAACATTCTGGGAGAACAAATATTGGACATGAATATACATGGGGAACAAAAATTGGACACGAACATTCTGGGAGAACAAATATTGGACATGAATATACATGGGGAACAAAAATTGGACATGAATATTCAGGACAACAAAAAATTGGACACGAATATTCAAGGGAAACAAAACAATCGACATAAATTGAGAGGGGTAACTTGTAAATGGACATGAATAGAGACTCGGACCTTATAATTGGACATGAATAACGAGCAGGAACCAAATTTTGTTCATGAAGAGAGCTAGGGACAAACAAATACGGCAAACACACTGCTTTTGGAGTGAAAGAATTGTAAAGTTTTCAAATTGCTACTTAACCAAAGAGGCTTAAGGGAATAAGGAACCTATTCTTAATACGAGGAATAAAGTCAGTAAAACCTCAATTTGAAATGAAAGAGTAAAAAGAAAACATTTGAATTGAGAGAGAGAGAGAGAGAGAGAGAGAGAGAGAGAGAGAGAGAGAGAGAGAGAGAGTCAAGCACTACTAACGAGTCAGGTAACAAGGTCAAGCCTTATAAATTCACAATAGAATCCTGCATTCGAAATTTCAAAAACTCAAGAGGCAACTTTTCAGACATACTACAAAGAGCTAAGCAGTTTGAAGAGACAGTACGTTCCTATCCCCATGTAAAATTATAACCTATAACGACCCTACTGTCAAAATCATATTAATGACCCTGCCCTCAAAATCAATATCAAATTACCCTGCCCTCAAAATGAACAGAATTAATTAGCCTTGCCAATCCTGATTGACTGACAGAGATTATTAATTCAAAATGCCCATCGCCTATATGATTCTAACAAAAAAATAATGATTAAACAATTGTTTCGAATCCCAACAACAATAGAGGAACAAAATTCGCATATAATTACCAACCAAAAGTCTACCAGCATTAAAATTGTGTTCTTTAAGGTACCGGAATCGAAGACTGTGTGGAATTTTATAAACAGAACGTAAGGGGCAAGTCAGAGAGAGAGAGAGAGAGAGAGAGAGAGATCCAAGGGTGACTTTCAGTACACACCTGCCAAAGATTCAAAACTTCAAACTTGCAGCGAATGTTTTCATGTTGAAAAGGCTGACAAGTCTTTTTATGGTTTAAATATGAAATATCTGTTTTAATGTTATTGTTTTTTATAGAAATTCTATTTCAATTGTTCAATACTTCTCTTATCGTCAAAGAATATAGTTAACTAGATTAACCTTGCTTAGGAAATCTGTGCATTGTTTGAGGCGCTAATATTGAAAAAGGCTTTGAGAAGCCAGACGTGTCTCATATTAAATACCAGGTAGTGAAGGCGTTCACTTTGAGCGAACAGTAACCCCATGATAACTACAAGAGTTCACATTGAAACAATGCAGGAATATCGTAAGCGTGGCTACAATTATCAATAACAAGTGGCCAACCTGATAAATATCACGATACAAAATTGAGATGATAAATGACAAGGCACAACACACTATTGTAAAGACAGGAATCCCTGAGAGAGAGAGAGAGAGAGAGAGAGAGAGAGAGAGAGAGATCCAAGGGTGATATTCAGTACACACCTGCCAAAGATTCCAAACTTCAAAGTTAATCAACAAAGAACTTTGCTAAACACAGTCAAGTTAAAATATTTTCAGTAACCATGAAAGAAAAAGAGAGAGAGAGAGAGAGAGAGAGAGAGAGAGAGAGAGAGAGAGAGAGAGAGAGAGAGAGAGAGAGAGAGATCCAAGGGTGACTTTCAGTACACACCTGCCAAAGATTCAAAACTTCAAACTTGCAGCGAATGTTTTTATGTTGAAAAGGCTGACAAGTCTTTTTATGGTTTAAATATGAAATATCTGTTTTAATGTTATTGTTTTTATAGAAATTCTATTTCAATTGTTCAATACTTCTCTTATCGTTTATTTATTTCCTTATTTCCTTTCCTCACTGGACTATTTTCCCCTGTTGAAGCACTTGTGCTTATACCATCTTGCTTTTCCAACTAGGGTTCTAGCTCAGCTAGTAATAATAATAATAATAATAATAATAACAACAGTGCAAAGATCTGTAACCAATGCCTACAGTACACCGCTTGAGTTCCAACGACAGCAGTATTTTTTTTTATTCCCAATAGCAGTAGTGATTCTGTAAAAGCAGTTCATAACTAAAACCAACAGAGAGAGAGAGAGAGAGAGAGAGAGAGAGAGAGAGAGAGAGAGAGATTCTACATTAAATGCTTGAACGGCCTTCGATTTTCAGTATCAAAGTCTAAACATACATGACATTTCGTTTAGTAAAATGTATGCATAAACTGGAGTCACAGCCATCTAGTATTTTGCTGTGAATACATAAAATAATCGACTAATATAAAATGCTAATTATATCTCTTGACAGACATCCGGCAGAAATCCTGGTTTGGTCTAGTTTTCTGTTTCGCCAAAAGGTAGTTCGAGGGAAGAGGTCAGTTCAAGCTAGACGGGGACAAGAGACACAAGCAGCAGAAAAGGAATCTTCCGTGGAACTTGCCAGTAACCTTATGGAGTGTTTGGGTGTTAATTTATGATCATTTTATGATAATTGTATTCTGTTGTTTATACCTAAATACATCTAGATTTGACTGTTAAAAATACTCGATTGTGAACTGACAGTAGATTAATATTCATTTGAGTTGTATGAGCTTATTTTATAATTAGTTTTGCTTTATTCACATTGTAACCAAAATCTGTATGAAGGGATATCTATTTCTATTCACATTTAAAACTGCAAAGAAATCGATAAATATATTAATTAAAATGGTTTATTGTGTTTTGTAACCTTACTGGCTGTGTAATCAAAGCTGTTCTAAAGCTAATTTTGAAATTTTAGATTTCTTTATAACACGACGAACTTTATCAATAAATTATAACTAAAAAATGACTAGAGAAAACTTTATATGGTTTTTTAAACATTTGGTTTTATTCAACCCATAAATTTCTCCATTGTGTTAGAAAAATACAAACGAAACTGGTGGTATTAAGAAATGAGAAAAAAAATGTTACCAAAAATGTCAATAGTAGAAAAGTAACTGCAAATTTACAAAATAGAAAATAACTGTAAATTTACAAAATAGAAAATAACTGTAAATTTTCAAAATAGAAAAGTAACTGCAAATTTTCAAAGTAGAAAAGTAACTGCAAATTTTCAAAGAAGAAAAGTAACTGCTAATTTTCAAAGAAGAAAATAACTGCAAATTTTCAAAGAAGAAAAGTAACTGCAAATTTTCAAAGAAGAAAAGTAACTACAAATTTTCAAAGGACAGTGGTTAACTACAAAACTATGAATAACCATAAACCATAAAACTCTTTTAAAGTAAACCTCAACACTAAATATGATTAAAAATAAAATGGCTGTGGTAAAATGGAGAAAATTCCTAAAATCGAGACAATTTTGATTATAGCAAAATTAAAAGTCCCTAACCAAATTTGTAATATTGTAATGTAAAATAATATGCATGTACACTGGTATTTATTTTAGAGAAATGTATTGGTCTGTCTACCCAAACGCTTTGACTTCTATAACTAATTAGATTTTCGTGTCAGGGAACCGGCAGGAATTCCAGAGTGGACTAGTTTTTGGACAAGATGAAAGGGGTAAGGGTGGGGGAGGAGGTTTAGTCAGAAGGTTGTAAGGTAGGAAGGTAGTAAGGTTGTAAGGTTGAAAGGTTGTAAGGTAGTAAGGTTGTAAGGTAGTAAGGTTGTAAGGTTGAAAGGTAGTAAGGTAGTAAGGTAGTAAGGTTGAAAGGTAGTAAGGTTGAAAGGTAGTAAGGTTGAAAGGTAGTAAGGTTGAAAGGTAGTAAGGTTGAAAGGTAGTAAGGTTGAAAGGTAGTAAGGTTGAAAGGTTGAAAGGTAGTAAGGTTGAAAGGTAGTAAGGTTGTAAGTCAGTCAGTCAGGGATTGTAAGTCCCTGAGGAAACAGGTAGCTAAGAGAACACTCGTGTGAGGTCTGCCAGTGCTTTTCAAGAACTTTACTTGTGTCCATTTTTTTTTTATTAGGAATTACCATTAATACAATATAAAAAAAAGTCGTCCTGCATATAATGGATAATATAAACAAAATGTCTATTTTCCTTCCTGTGCATTATAACGTATACAAATCAAGCATTACATTATTAAGATTCAAATCAATAAACTCGTCAAAACAGCTTCGTATGCCAAAACTAACTGCTGATAAACATTTTCATCAGGATTCAATTGAAAAAAAAAAAACTTTCCCAGAATCTCACAAAAACTAAGCCTCACAAAAGCTAAGCCACACAAAAACTAAGCCACACAAAAACTATATAAAGCAGACCTCAATACAAAGATTTCAGTATTCTTATTGTTACCCAACAATGCCAAAAATAGGGAGAAGTGAACTTGAACTATGAAAAACTACAAAAGAAATTTTCTAAGTCATGGAATGATAATAAAAATAGGGGAAAATTATCAAGCAAGTTAACATAGGAAGAATAGATATTCATAAGCCATTTTTCAATAAGCTCATTGCAACATGTCCATTTCTACTCGCCAAAAAACAAAAGCAAAAAATACATTTACAGGCCCAAGGAATCGGCTTAAGTCCTACGGATTATGCTGTAATAAATCTATGAGATAAAAGATATATTAAATCTTGTTGATAGAAATTTTAGAAATGAAAAACCTATAATAAATCACATTTAAATATTACCTACTAAACCTCTGCTGCTTACAACATTAAAATCTTAAAAACAGAAAAAACTCAAAATCGGATAAAGTTTTCTGACCAAAACATCCAGAAAATACATTTTGAACAGTTAAAATAGTGCCAAACTCGCTGCACTGGGAGATATTAACGTGAACACATTAGAGAGAGAGAGAGAGAGAGAGAGAGAGAGAGAGAGAGAGAGAGAGGGGGGGGCCTTCTTTTACATATTAGTTTAAGCATAATATACAAAATAACGTAACAATTAAGATAACGCATCTTCAATCGTACGACAACTTCGCTCAAAGAGGAAAACTCATTTTTTTGTAAGTATTGAAAACCATGGGGCAATTTTTTATGACCTATACGAAATCTTACTAAAATCAAGGACAATGAAAATCCTCTTTTAATAAACAGACAGGACAATCTCGATCCTACTACACCAACATACAAAACTAAGCAATTTAGTTACCTGGTAAAGGCAATAATGTCACAACCGAAAATTCAGGCTACACTTTCTTTGTCTTGCAAGGCTTAAAAAAATGCTACATATAGAAAGTGAACTATAAACTACAATAGGAAAAGGATGGCCCTGCAAATCACATCTTGAAACAGACCTCAATATAAGAGGATCTATAGACATTATATTTTTTGTACAGCTGGAATTTCTCTATAGATGAGAACATATCATTAAGGGGGCGAAAGATGGTAAAAAAAATCTTGGAAAAGGTCTGATACACTCTTATGTCAAATTGGAATACCATAAGGAATGCAGAGGGGGGGGGGGGAGAGAGAGTCATCCTTTGAAATCAAAGATGAGCTTACAAGAAAAATATGAACAAACATGATCACATCAAAGATATATTATAGGGTTTTACCCAGTAATAACCCGGGGCTGATACAAATGTGCCAATCTGGGCTAGAGAAAATTAGGTAACATAAAAAAGTGGCATAATGAGGATAGAAGGAACACACAAGAAAGCATGCACTAACTAGGAGAAAAAAACGACTCAGGATAAAAAATACCCCAGTCCTTGCCGTCTTCCCAACAATCAATACAAAAACAGCTGGTTCTCCTCTCGACCACTGAGCCAGCTCTACTAAAGACTGGGGAATGAAAGTAAATCAAATATTCTGGCTACGTTCCTCATGGTAAGGGTAAAAGAGACTCTTCAGCTATGGTATGAGTTCTTCTAGAAGAAGGACACTCCATACCAAACCATTGTTCTCTAGTCTTGGATAGTGCCATAGCCTCTATACCATGGTCTTCCACCATCTTGGATTAGTTATCTTTCTGAAGTGGACACTTGGGCGCCCTGCTGTATCTTAATTTCTCTCTTCTTTTTTTTTTTTTTTGAAGTTTTATAATATGTATATGAAAGATACAATTCAATGTTATTACTTTTCTTAAAGTATTTTATTTTGATTGTTCATCACTTCTCTTGCAGTTTATTTATTTCATTGTTTCCATTCCTCGCTGGGCTGAGGGGGTGAAAATGGGGTATGTTGTGGGGTGAAAATGGGGTATGTTGTGGGGTGAAAATAGGGTGAGGGTGAAGCCAAAAATGGGGTGAAGGTGAAAATGGGGGGAGGGGGGAAAATGGGGTGAGGGGGGAAAATGGGGTGAGGGGGGAAAATGGGGGAGGGGGGAAAATGGGGGAGGGGGGAAAATGGGGGAGGGGGGAAAATGGGGGAGGGGAAATGGGGGGAGGGGGGAAATGAGGTGTGGTGAAAATGAGGTGTGCGGTGAAAATGAAGTGTGAGGTGAAAATGAAGTGTGGGGTGAAAATGAAGTGTGGGGTGAAAATGAAGTGTGGGGTAAAAATGAAGTGTGGGGTGAAGGTGAAAATGGGGTGAAGGGTGAAAATGGGTTGAGGGGTGAAAATGGGGTGAGGGGTGAAAATGGGGTGAGGGGTGAAAATGGGGTGAGGGGTGAAAATGGGGTGAGGGGTGAAAAGGGGGTGAAAATGGGGTGAGGGGTGAAAAGGGGGTGAGGGGTGAAAATGGGGTGAGGGGTGAAAATGGGGTGAGGGGTGAAAATGGGGTGAGGGGTGAAAATGGGTAAAAATGGGGTGAGGGGTGAAAATGGGGTGAGGGGTGAAAATGGGTAAAAATGGGGTGAGAGATTAAAGGGTAAAAATGGGGTGAGATATGAAAGGGTAAAAATGGGGAGAGAGATGAAGGGGTAAAAATGGTATGAGGGATGAAGGGGTAAAAATGGGGTGAGGGATAGATCGTAAAAGTTGTATTTAGTGAATTTGAACGAAGTACGAGTGTTCAATTAATCACAAGATATTTTACACATCGGTAGGAGAGTGAGAGAGAGAGAGAGTGAGAGAGAGAGAGAGAGAGAGAGAGAAGCACGCAGTAATATTAAAACTATTACAACAAACTTATCACAATGTCCGAAACCGTCAACTACCACCCATGTGGGCCATGTTCAAGAAAACTCTTCTTTCATGAGGTTTTTATCTTCCCGGGATTTGTTAACGAAAAGTCACATTCAAAATTCGCTAAAGATAGTCGCTTTTAATAGCGATATATATATATATATATATATATACAGTGGAACCTCTACACACGAACGTATCTACATCCGAATTTTCCAACATCCGA
>NW_027171782.1:75000-80000 GCF_036898095.1 Palaemon carinicauda | reverse complement strand
TTTTACGTAACAGTTAATCCCTGAAAGTTTCATTACTCTACATTTAAAATTGAAGCCAGGAAGCTGTTCACAAACACACACACACACACAAACAAGGGGTAAAACATAAACCTCCTTCAAACTTCGTTGGCGGAGGTAATTATATAATACAAAATATCCACAAATACGTAAATCAACATAAGAAATAATTAATGATTTGCAAAGAAACTAAAATTATAAATGAAATTATAAAAATATCACGTTCAAATGTCATGAGTTTCAAACTAACAGTTTTAGATAGATCGTAGATCGACGGCCTTTTCACCGACGAAAATTCTATTAACTAATCGCGTAATAAAATCATAAATTGCATCCATATGAATCATATTATGTAAAAGAATCATGAAAAATATAGAAAATTAAGAAAATATAGTAAAAATAAGCGTGGAGGAGGAAAATAAGATAATGGGAAAATTGTGATACTGTCGGTGAAAAGACCATTTTGGTAACGGCCTTTTCGCCGACGACGATTACAAAAATAATTCAAATTTCGAATTCATAAACTGAATGCAGATGAATCATATTATGTAGATGAATATTAAAATATATAGAAAAAAATAGTAAAAGATGGTACAATTAAGCGTGGAGGAAGAAAATGATATAGGCAAAATTGGGAGTTTGTCGGTGAAGAGACCATTTATGTTTCGCTATTTGGGTTGGGATGTAATGTCTGAAAAGAAAATTATTAAAAGGGCCAAAAACCGACTTTTAGATATTAAGATAAGTAAAACTATCAACGAAATTTTATGAAAAATAGCTTATCGTTGTGTGTTGAGGAAAATTGCCTCAAGTTAACAATGACGTTCATTTAATCCATTTCCCCCTTGAACGTATGGTTTTGAATCTCTCTCTCTCTCTCTCTCTCTCTCTCTCTCGAGAGAGGAGAGAGAGAGAGAGAGAGAGAGAGAGAGAGAGAGAGGGGGGGGGGGTTGGCTGATAAATGAAAGTAAAAAAGGGCGTACAGTAAACGACCCTGCTTTGTAAATACTTAATATAGATGCATTTGGTTTAACCCATAACAACGCTGGGGTCTGGAACGGAGCGATAGAATTCTGAATGCACATCAAAGCTAGCGACCACTCTTTGCAGTCTGGTGCAAAAGGGTATAACTCCTTTTATTAGGAGACACATTCTAACCTCTATGGCAACTATTAGAAATGCTGAGCTTTTGGAAAATACATTAGTTTCACCATTTCTATTAAATGCTAATTATCATAGATTTCTTCATTATATTAAAGTGTTTATTGCATACTTTAATTAATCAAATATGTTTATCGAAGTCATAACACGAGAAATATTTCGTATTGAGAGAGAGAGAGAGAGAGAGAGAGAGAGAGACTACACATTCGAACTGCCAACTCTCGAGATTGTTATAGCATTAAAAGACGACCAAATGAGAGCTTACTATTTAGCTCACCGCTGAGGCCGGGGGAGGACATTCCCTGCCATGGATGCAACGGGGCAAAACTGTGTTACGACAAGTGAACTCCCAGAGATCATAAATACTGCTCAACCGATGAATCTTAATACTGGAATGTACAATCAAGAGTTTAATGAAGTCTTTATCATCTCAATATTTTCATTCAGTTAGGGTATATATATATATATATATATACGTATATATATATATATATATATATATTCAGTTAGGACATATATATATATATATATAAATATATATATATATATATATAAATATATATATATATATATATAAATATAATATATATATATATATTCAGTTAGGACATATATATATATATATACACACGTATATATATATATATACACACGTATATATATATATATATATACACGTGTATATATATATATATTTATATATATATATATGCGTGTATATATATATTTATATATATCGTAATATATATATATATATATATGTGTGTGTGTGTGTGTATATACACGCTTACATATGATGTCAAACACAAGAATGAAAATAATATTTCAACACTGGAGAAGAGACATAGCATTAAAATCGGGTGCCTCAAATGGTATTGCTGATGTGGTCAATGAGATTTGGTCCCTATGGAGACCAAGGCACATCGTACCGGGGTCATAAATATCCCCACAGTTCATTCTTCTTCTTCTTCTTCTTCTTCTTACCGCTTAGAACGAAATCTAGTCCGCATTCTGAAACCCTCTGTAGATTCTTTAAAAGGTTAGAAACTACAAAGGATCTTGAAACTAATTTCATTTCCAATTAATTTCTTAAATAAGTAATTGCAACTTTAATTACTCGAAATGAAGTCTTACCTAATATCAGGAAAAATGTTAATCAAATTTGTATAATATTGACTACGTGTTAGATGTTAAAAGCTACATAAAATCGATATAGTACCCGTTTTTATTCGTGTTAAAATCTCTCTCTCTCTCTCTCTCTCTCTCTCTCTCTCTCTCTCTCTCTCTCTCTCTCAACCAAGAAGCTTCCTGCCATGCCGGAGGGACTGGTGACAACTGCCCCCCTCCCTCCCACCCCCCACCCCCCACACACACACTCTTAAAATATCAAGGCTTCAAAACTTTGAACAGATCATAGGATGGAGTTCTAGCTATTTCTACAATAGGCCATTTACAATTGAGAGAGAGAGAGAGAGAGAGAGAGAGAGAGAGAGAGAGAGAGAGAGAATTTATATCACTCCTACACTCATTGATTTACACCGGCTGCCTACTAAAGCAAGAATTGAGTTTAGAATATTTACAATAACCCATCAAGTTACCAGAACCAGACGTCCTAGATATCTAAGAGAATTGCTAAATAGTGTGCAGCCAAAGAATTGTGTTGACACGAAAATAGTTAACGATGGTTTCAAACTATTTGAACCTAGATATATATCTACTGTAGGATCTAGAGCCTTTAAATATGCGGTCCAGAGACTATAAAATAAGCTCCCCCTAGATATCAGAAAGACTGAATATATTATTAAGCCTTTCAAGAGGAAACTGAAGAATTTCTTGTCTTCTAAGTTCTTCGAAAATGTGGATTAGACAATAAACGAGCAATATGCAATGTGACAGTCTTATAAATATACATCAGATATAACGAAAACTCGATTGATAAATACAGGCTTGATACTTAAGATGACTTCGTACCATTCTCGATAAATTATCGTTTTTAAACTGTCGTTGTCAAATCGCTAACATGAACAGAGCTGATTCTAAGAGCGTGTTTGTATGGTGTTGCATTTTAAATGGTTACGTTTACATGATTATTTCCATATTGCCCTCAATGACAAAATTATCTAATAAAAAAATATGAAAAGTAGGATATTCGTAGATATAGAATATAAGCTGTGTTATGATAAGAGCTTTACACCCTTACGCTGAGCGGTCAGTTAAAAGACACCCCAAACCTCACCCCAACTGTAAGCAACAAAGGCGGGGGGTGAGGGGGTGATTAATATAGCTCTTTGAAAGGTCATTGGTCACATGACCTCCACTGAAATTGATATCAACAGAGTGGAACTCTTTAATAGACAAAAAGGTCAACTTAGTTGACCTTTTGGACTGATTTTCGTCGTTTTGCTTGCCTGTGACCTTGACTGCACCTCAAGCACACTATTCTATCATTTTATTATTATCATTACTTGCTTAACTACAACCCTAGCTGGAAATGCAGAATGCTATAAGCCCAGGGGCTCCAACAGGGAAAATAGCACAGTGAGGAAAGGAAAAAAGGAAACTACAAGAAAGGTAATTAACAATTAAGATATTTTAAGAACAATAACAACATTGAATAAATATATCATATATAAACTATAGAAACTTTAAAAACCCAGAGGAAGAGAAATAAGATAGAATAGTGTGCTAGAGTCTACCCTCAAGCAAGAGAACTCTACCCAAAGATAATGAAAAACTATGGTACAGAGGTTATGGCATCGTTCAAGACCTGAGGATTTTTGGTTTTTTGAAAAGTTTGTAGTGCATATATTAAAAATCTATATCGATGTTAATGTTATTAAAATATTTCATATCAATTGTTCATTGCTTCTCTTGTAGTTTGTCCTTATTTCATTTCCTCACTGGGCTGTTTTTCTTTGTAAGGACCCCTTGGGTTTATAGCATCTTGCTTTTCCAACTGGCGACGTAACTTGGCTAATAATGATAATCATATGATTCTATAGAGATCACGAGCAAAATTATTTAGCAATGGAGCATAAGTTATGTACCTGGTCATTCCTAAGCCAATCTTGTGCGGTGGCCTTAAGCTTGTTAGTTCCTTTAGTCGCTGCAACCTCATCATCCTTGTGAGCTGAGGATGGGGTGTTTGAGGGAGCCTATAGGTCTACCTGCTGAGTCTTCAGCAGCCATTGCCTGACCCTCCTTGGTCTTAACTTGGCGAGGAGGCTTGGGTGCTGATCATATGTATACATGATCAGTCTGTAGGGCATTGTCCTGCTTGATAGGGCAATGTCACTGTCCCTTGTTTTTAAACCTTTCAATGCCCAATTGAATCGACAGCTGCTGAAGACAGACTACAATACAACATTGTTCCTTTGGGTCGTAGTGAGAGATGGTCTCCCTATAGGCCTATAAGGGGTGAGTGACATAAGAAACAAAGGTACTGGGCTTTTGAATTAACACTTATGGCAACCACTGTTAGTTATTATAGTCTTATGATTATACGACTCCAATGAGTAACACTCCAAAATCAAACCATTGTTCTCTAGTCTTGGGTAGTGCCATGGCCTCTATACCATGGCCTTGCACTGTCTTGGGTTAGAGTTCTCTTGCTTGAGGGTACACTCTGACACACTCTTCCATCTTATTTCCCTTCTTGTTTTGTTGAAGATTTCATAGATAATATAGGAAATATTTATTCTAATACTGTTATTGTTATTAAAATATTTTATTTTTGATTGTTAATTATTTTCTTGTGGTTTCCTTATTTCATTTCCTCACTGGGCTATTTTCCCTGTTGGAGCCCTCGGTCTTATAAATTG
>NW_027171782.1:67500-70000 GCF_036898095.1 Palaemon carinicauda | reverse complement strand
AATTCGGGGAATTTAACAACGAATCCTAGGTGGATTTAACCACGAATTCTGGAGAATTAACCACAAATTCTGGGAATTTAACCACGAATCCTACGAGGATTTAACCACGAATTCGGGGATTTAACCACAAATCTGGGAATTTAACCATGAATCCTAGGGGAATTTAACCATGAATCCTAGGGGGATTTAACCACGAATCCTAGGGGAATTTAACCATGAATCCTAGGGGGATTTAACCACGAATCCTAGGGGATTTAACCACGAATCCTAGGGGGATTTAAACACGAATCCTAGGGGGATTTAACCACGAATCCTAGGGGGATTTAACCACGAAACCTTAGGGATTTAACAACGAATTTGGGGAATTTAACATCGAATCCTAGGTGAATTTAACCACGAATTCAGAAGAATTAACCACAAATTCTGGGAATTTAACCACGAATCCTACGAGGATTTAACAACGAATTCGGGGAATTTAACAACGAATCCTAGGTGGATTTAACCACAAATTCTGGAGAATTGACCACAAATTCTGGGAATTTAACCACGAATCCTACGAGGATTTAACCACGAATTCGGGGATTTAACCACAAATCTGGGAATTTAACCATGAATCCTAGGGGAATTTAACCATGAATCCTAGGGGGATTTAACCACGAATCCTAGGGGAATTTAACCATGAATCCTAGGGGGATTTAACCACGAATCCTAGGGGATTTAACCACGAATCCTAGGGGATTTAACCACGAATCCCAGGGGGATTTAAACACGAATCCTAGGGGTATTTAACCACGAATCCTAGGGGGATTTAACCACGAATCCTAGGGGGATTTAACCACGAAACCTTAGGGATTTAACAACGAATTCGGGGAATTTAACATCGAATCCTAGGTGGATTTAACCACGAATTCAGGAGAATTAACCACAAATTCTGGGAATTTAACCACGAATCCTACGAGGATTTAACCAAGAATTCTGGGAATTTAACAATGAATCCTAGGTGAATTTAACCACGAATTCTGGAGAATTAACCACAAATTCTGGGAATTTAACCACGAATCCTACGAGGAATTAACCACGAATTCGGGGATTTAACCACAAATCTGGGAATTTAACCATGAATCCTAGGGGAATTTAACCATGAATCCTAGGGGGATTTAACCACGAATCCTAGGGAGATTTAAACACGAATCCTAGGGGGATTTAAACACGAATCCTAGGGGGATTTAAACACGAATCCTAGGGGGATTTAAACACGAATCCTAGGGGGATTTAAACACGAATCCTAGGGGATTTAACCACGAATCCTAGGGGAATTTAACCATGAATCCTAGGGGGATTTAACCACAAATTCAGGGGATTTCACCACAAATTCTCTATTTAACACCAAATCTTAGGACGATTTAACCTTGAATTCGCCGGATTTAAATACAAATTCTGGGGATTTAATCACGAATTCTGGAAATTAATAATATTGCTAAAACCTATCTTTGGCACCACGATTTTTAACAGGTTAACAAATTGAGATGTCTTCAAGAACAACTCAAAGTGCCTGTCTTCTGAAAACCCTGGTTAACGATCATACTCGTTTCTCAAAGGAAAATCAACGTGTTTACGAAGGATATAAAAGGACTATGAATTGATATCCTAAAGTCAAAAATAGGCCTAAATGTTCAAAAATTCCTCTAAAGGAATAATTCTATTAATGAATAAGAAATTGCACCTTTAAATTAATAACAATTACACCGTTTATGATTTAATCAATATATTCACACTTAATTAATGACTAATATAAAAGCACTTTAATAATAACCTAATCATATAAACACACTTTAAAAAACGTAATTTTCATTGGAAATTCTCCGTAGAAAAAATATACCTCTCAGACGTATTTTTTACTTTACTTTGTTATTATCTTGTATGGGATGGTGATCGTAATATCACTCCTTTACATCAATATATCCGTTTTTAAAACGATAAATGTCTGGCAACATTTATTCCAGGATTTTTATTGTTTATCTCTACGTAAAAAATAGAATGCAATCGGTATTTTTTTCAATTATATTATTATAACTTAATTACATCAGGAATAATTATTTTTATTTCATAAATATGTAATTATAAATAAAAAAATACATTAGTAATATATAAATCAAATACACAAATAGACAGATCAGTTCGCTGTATTTATAAACTAACTAAGTCCGATTAATTATTATAATTAGCATAAATCCCACAGAGCATAAAAAGATTATACAATTGAAAAAGGCAAAACAAAATAAATAACTTCAATTCTGACCAACATTATTCGTTGATTTAAAAAGTCTAAATTTCGTGGTCCACTTGGTCCAACCATCAACTCTCTCACCTGTCAGTCACACCTTAATGATAGGTAGTTACTCAACGCCCCCCCCCCCCTGACTTGTCTTTCCAGTAATATATATTAAACAATTAAATGTACTTATTTCATATGTCTATGACCTCGTAAAATGGCTTACTG
>NW_027171782.1:32500-60000 GCF_036898095.1 Palaemon carinicauda | reverse complement strand
ATCCTACCACCCCCTCCCTACCAACGCCCCAATGACAGATGATTGACAGTTCTTGGATAAACCGTGGGAAGGTGTGAGACAATAATATTCCCCCGAGAGGACTTCGAAGAAACAACACAGAGAAATACAAAGATTGGGACCAATAGTGAAAAAGAAGGAAGCAGAGGTTTAGGGCAGGCTTTTCTTCCAAGTTTTATATATATATATATATATATATATATATATATATATATATATATATATATATATATATATATTTATATATATATTATATATATATATAAATATAAATATATATATATATATATATATATATATATATATATAAGTCACAAGACAAAATATGTTTAGAGAGTTAAATGGGTATTGTGTAAATCAGTTCAACCTAGATCATGTCACAAGCCATCGGGCCTGAAGATAGAGTTGCAACATTTATGTGGAATGTAAACTGTTGCGATTGTAGTAGTAACTTTTGCCTTAGTATTGTGTGTGTGCCCCTCCCTCTTGCGTGACTTGGATAGAAGTTACGATTGTAATGTTTAGTTAATAAGGCAGATTTTGGACTTGAGATAAATTGCTCTTCTCCTGCTGATTGAAGAAGATTAACAGTAACTTGCTCAAGTCGATTCTCTCCGAATGTGCCTATTAATTACAAGTTAATTACCAATATATAGAACTGATTCGATAATTTGAAAGTCAGCGAGAAATTTGTATTTCCTCTGTGATTTAATTCCAAGTTCTATTTCACTCGCTTTGTAGAAGATTTATGCTCAGTTTTGTTGTGAAAATTAAATCCTCTTACTATGTAACAATCGTTTAATTCACCCCCTCTCATCATTATTTATCATTTAATAACCCACGCCATGTGACACACACACACACACTATATATATATATATATATATATATATATATATATATATATATATATATATATATATATATATATATATATATAAATATATATATATATATATATATATATATATAAATATATATATATATATATATATATATATATATATATATATATATATAAATATATATATATATATATATATATATATATATATAAATATATATATATATATATATATATATTTATGTTAATCAGTAATCACTTGTTAAACACACATTTCTGTCAAAATATTGCTGTAGTAACAGAATAAATGAAAAAAACAATGAAGTTTCCGTAACCACAGCCCTACACCCGAGAATCTGAGAAAATACGAGAATTTATATAGGAAACACATTGATGCCACTGATACAGGCACCCACGCACGAACGCGCGCGCGCGCACACACACACACACATAAAAACCAACTTAAAAATTAGGTATATAACCCAATACTTATAACACCATTTTCAGGATAAGAATCAAACAAGAGATAGTTAAATGACGCTAAGAAATGTATTAAACTTATAACTGTTTTGAATATTAATACATACAATAAAACGCTTATTTCTCGACATTTTGCTTGACCTTGACCTTTGACCTTAACATGTATTAATTGGTGTAGATTTTCATACACTCAAATATGAACCAAGTTTGAAGTCTCTATGACAACGATGTCCAAACTTATGGCTGATTAGTGAATTGGACATTTTGCTTGACTTGTGACCTTGACCTTCCAAAATTTAATCATTTCTAGCTTTTTACATCCAGTTAATCCCTGTAAGATTCATTATTCTACGATCAAAATTATGGCCAGGAAGCTGTTCACAAACAAACCCACAAACAGGGAGTGAAACATAACCTTCCAACTTCGTTGGCGGAGGTAATAAATGTGTAAACAAACAAACGAATATTATCCAGAAATACATAAAATGACAGACATTAAGGAATAACAAAACTGAACCAGTACTATTCCTGTTGACCCAGATGAATGTGACAGAAGTCGGGAGTAAAATAGATGGTGTCAGAGAATCCTGGGAAATGAAATCAGAGAGAGTGACAGGGCTGGACTGGCCATTAAGCACGTGTCTAATTAGGGCATCAAGAGATGGGGTCAACATATATCCATGCGCTGTTAGGCTAACTTAAATCTGCAGACAGAATGAAGCAAAATCTATTTTCTGACAAAGGGAATAAAAGCGGTTGGAAACTCATAAATAAAACAAGTGTTCACATTGGCACCGTCAGAAATGGTTGTGCTGCTCCACTTCGTACCACTTTGTGTGTTAACACTTAATTAAAATGCCACATTTGACTCCACTCACAGCTTGTTCTAGCAAGCCAGTTGAAACTTAGTTGCTTCCTATACTGTTAAGGTGAGCTATATTACTACCCAGTGCATCCTGCTACTGTCATACTAGTGTTTTGGCCTAAGACATGAGGTCCTCTCATGGCTTAGTCGTCCTCCATAATTCTCTCTATTCATGGTCACCCCTTGTAGATATTATTATTATTATTATTATTATTATTATTATTATTATTATTATTATTATTATTATTATTATTATTATTATTATTATCAATTAACCCAGATCCATTGAACCGATTGCAACGAGAAGGAGAGCAAGATAAAGATTCATTGTTTAAAGATGAACAGCAATAGCTATGACTTATGTTTTTACTTCACCTAAACTGAATGTAGTAGTAATTAATCAAGAACATTGAAATAATAAGACAAAAATCTAAAATAGATGTGCAACCAATTTAAAATACCTTCGAATCTATGTATTTTCTTTTAATCGTATCAAACACTAAACTACCAGACTATTCCTTTGAACACAAAACAAATCGGTTGCAAAATCTATAGCAAACTTATATCTGAACTGAAGGATTCATTTTTATAAAAGGTGTCAAACAGAATGGTAAATCAACCCTAATGTGGTATCGATCTATCTTGGCATTGGTGTGTTTTAGGTTTGGTTTGGTTTGGGTTTGATTGAGTTTGGGGTTGGGTTTGGTTTGGTTTTAGTATAGCTGTTAGGTTTGGATTGGTTTTAGTTTGGTTTTACTTTGGTGATTTGGTTTGGTTTTGATTAGGTTTCAGTTTGGGTTTGGGTTTGGTTTTGGTTTGGTTTAAGTTTGGTGCTTTGGTTTGGTTTAGTTTGGTTTAGTTTGGGTTGGTTTTAGATTGGTGGTTTGGGTTGGGTTTTGGTTTGATGGTATGGTATTGTTTGGTTTGGTTTGGTTTTGATTGGGTTTGGGTTTGGTTTTGGCTTTGGTTTGGTTTTGGCATTGATGGTTTGGTTTTACTTTGGTGGTTTGAGTCAGGTTTAGGTTTTGGTTTGGTTTTAGTTTGGTGGTTTGGTTTGGTTTAATTTGGATTGGTTTGATTTGGGTTTGGGTTTTGTTTTGGCTTTGGTTTGGTTTTGGTGGTTTGCTTTGGTGTGGTTTGGTTTTAGTTTGGTTCTAGTTTGAATTGGTTTTAGTTAGGCTTAGTTTGGTTTACGATTTTGGTTGGATTATGGTTTTGGTATGGTTTTAGTCTTGGCTGGGTTTTGGTTTGTTTCGTTTCAGTTAGGTTTGGTTTGGTTAAGTATGGTCTGGGTTTGGTTTTTGTTTAGGTTTGGTGTTTGGTTTGGGTTATGGTGGGTTGGGTTTATTGGGTTTGGTTTAAGTTTCATTTTGGTTTTGGGTTTGGCTTTGGTTTTGGCTTGTTTTGGTTTTTTAGTATTAATTGGATTTAATTTCTGTTCGATTTTGGGTTTGGTCTGGTTTAGTTTGATTTAGTTTTTTTTTTTTTTTTGCTTTTGGTTTGCTTTGGTTTTAGTTGTAGTGTTGGTCTGGTATGGTTTGATTTGGTTTGGGTTTTTTTGTTTGGTTTTATGTTGGTCTGGTTAGGTTTTTTATTGATTTGGTTTAGTTTGGTTTATTTTGGTTGGTTGGTTGGTTTTAGTTTTGTTTTGTTTTATTTTATGTGGTTTGGTTTGGTTTTGTTGGTTGGTTTTGTGTGTGAGAGAGAATAATCAATCGATAAGATGACATTTAATTCTTCAACTATAAAACCTTACTTATCAGTAATGGGTTAGTAGCTGTATTACTTTAATCAAAAATAAAATACTGACACTCTAACAGGTGTTTGTGTGTGTGTGTGTGTGGTGTGTCCACGAACACGTTGTCCAATGAGACAAGTTTACTTATCAATCCATAAGTCCTGATGTTAAGCTCGAGTAGCGGGAAGATACTGAGATGTGATTGGTTGTTCGATAATGACGTCATTATCTGTAGCCATCGTTATTGGTTGTTGGATAATGACGTCATTAGCCATAGCATTCGTTGTATTTACTTAAATGCAAAATGGAGAAGGATTTATGTATTGAAAGTGGAATAATATTTTGAATTAAAGAAAGTATGCAGGAACAATAATAGTTCAAATATTAATGCTTTTTGCATATTGTGATTACAAAAGAAATATGACGTCATATATTCTAACAATTTTGATTGGCTACTTTGTAATGACGTAATAAATCTAGTAAAACGTCACTCTTCTTAACACCTATGATTGGTTAATTGAGTGATGATGTATAAGCATATCAATGACATCATATATTTCCAACGTCTTTGATTGGCTACTTGATGATGACGTAATGCACTTTGCATTGACGTCATATATTTTGAAGATTTTGATTGGTAATTTGGTGATGACGTAATGAATCTAGTAATGACGTCATATATTTATAACGTCGTTGATTAGCTAGTGTGTGATGACGTATGACCATAGCAATGGCGTCACACATTTTCAAAAGTTTTTGATTGGCTATGAGTTATGACGTCATGAATCTAGCAATGACGTCACACATTGATTATGTCTGATTGGCTATTGGCTGATGACGCCATAAATCTAGCATGACGTCACATAATGTTGCGTCTTTGATTGGCCTCTGGTTTATGACGTAGTGAATATAGCAATGACGTCATATATCCATAACGTCCTGATTGGCTACTGGGTGATGACGTAATAAATCTAACGAGGATGTCACACTGACAACAAACATCAAACGAAAAACTCGAGAACTCAGTCTATATATCTTAGAAATAATATAAATGAATAATCTAAGTTAATATAAATTAATAAAATATGAATCATTGCAATAAATCTAAAACTATAAATATTTATACAAGATTTTTTTTTTCTAAACACAATTTGAATTTGACAGTATGTGTGTGTGTGTGTGTGATTATAGTGTTCACAGCCATATATATATATATATATATATATATATATATATATATATATATATATATATATATATATATATATGTATATATATATATATATATATATATATATATATATATATATATATATATATATATAATGTTGAAGAAAGGTTAATATAGACATGGTTGGAGGAATGAGTTAAAGATTAAGGGTTAGAGGGAGACTGTGGGAGATCTAGAGTTGAGATCCTGTTGCAAGATATTAAGTGTTGGAGATTGGTAGACATTAACTATTGGAGGTAAATTACTGCAAAACGAAGGTGCAAATTGTACTAGGATGTTGGAGGGATATTGCTGGAGGATTAATATTAGGCCAAAGTATGTTGGTGATTGAATGTTGGAGAAAGGTTGATAGCCAATCACAGTTTGCCACGGTATAAGTTTCCTGGTTCGTCCCAAAAGAAATTTATGGTGCCATATGGAGGATGAAATTAATTTTTCTTCCATGACTTCTCTGTCAATGCCTGTGATCAGCTACAGTTGACTAACTGCTTAATATTCTCCTCTTATTTCAAGAGATATCTTTAACCATTAAGTATTTATTGTTCCAACATTAAAGACGATTGGCAGGAAAAACAGAGATTAGGCCTAGTTCTGTTTCGAAATATTTCAGTAATTCATTTTTTTTTTTATTGTCTAATGCCTAATCATTTCAATTTCCGATTTCTGCTTTGCTCTCTCTGGAACGGAAAATATTCCCACATAGTTACCAAGGTTGAAAAACTTTAAGATTCCTAAAATGAAGTCTATGTTTTTATATCTGTTGATCTGTATTGCATTTTGAACTAAAACATAAGAGAGTATAGAAATTGTGATTATATTTGATAAATTTTGCGGATGTTTTGATATAGTACTACAGCGTCTACTGTATAAGTCTATTTCCTTACCAGACGGAATTTTTAGGCAGATCCAGTAGTAAGACTAGTGTCAAATATCAATCTATCTATCATAAATTCATAATGCAATGATTTAAAAATTCTTTAATTAAATGAAATATGAGTAAAAGATGCAGTGAGAGGAGACAGGATGGATGTTCAGGGGGTAAGCAGTCAAGGGGGAATGCTATGGTGAGGTTGTCTCTCTCTCTCTCTCTCTCTCTCTCTCTCTCTCTCTCTCTCTCTCTCTCTCTCTCTTCCTTCCCCACTTTCAATTCCTTCCCCTCGCTTCCCCACTCACTCTCTTCCCCACATCAGCAGATAAGAGAATGGGGAATCCAACTCCTCCATTTGCTGATAACTGACCAAACCCCAGTCATGACTTCAGGACATGTTTAAAGGTTTAAAAGCCGCTCATAAATGACAGGGGACAAGGGACAGTGACATTGCCCTATCGAGTAAGACAATGCCCTAGGGACTGACCATATAATCAGTGCCCAAGACCCCTCTATACACAAGTTACGACCAAGGAGGGCCAGGCAATGGCTGCTGATGACTCAGCAGATAGATCTATGGACTCCCCCAAAAAATCCCATCCTTAGCTCACAATGATGAGGAGGTTGCAGCGAACAAAGAAACTAACTAGTTTGACCGGGACCCTAAACCCAGTCTGGTGTTCACCACTCAGGGACGTTACCACATAGGCCACCACAACCCTATGTCTAAAAAATGTGTCCTGCAGTGGAGTAGAAACGGCTGCATTTGCTGTTGTTATTGTTCTACAGTATGTATGTATGTATGTATGTATGTATGTATGTATGTACATAGATGTGTTAAAGTAGCATGTATATATTGCTTTAATGGTCTAGTAGTAGCTGCACACACTTTTTATCCATCTTTGTACCCCTGCCAATATATTGAAGATGCATTAACTGAACTATTAAACTACCGGTGTTAACTACACCCCCAATACTGTGTACTCATAACAATAAATACACCAAAATACATTCCAAACATTGTGCTTCCTACACTACGACACTCTTGGGGAATCTGGTCCTCTACTTTGCGTTAAGTACACACACACACACACACATTATCATTAATCCTGACAGAAGACCTGAAAATTGTTTTCATTATTACAAATCTTATACTGAAAATTTAAGACTTGATATCGATAGTGAAACTGTTAAATGCTTTACAGCACTAGGCCTATACTATTAAAAGAAAAAACAGTGATTCATACAATGTTATTATTATTATTATTATTATTATTATTATTATTATTATTATTATTATTATTACCTCCGCTAATGAAGTTGGAAGGAGGTTAAAAAGTACTTTAGCAATGTACTTAACCAGCCCTATATCTAAATAATTTAGTTTCTAACGGCGCACAGAAATAACTAAGTAGTACACACACACACACACACACACACACACACACACACTAATCTCGACCTTGACCCTGACCTTTGACCTTAATGAATTAATGGGCATGGCTTTTCATACACTCAAATATGAACCAAGTTTTGAAGTCTGTGTGACAACGATGTCCAAACTTATGGCTGATTACGTGAATTGGACATTTTGCTTGGCCGTGACCTCAACCTTCGACCTTGACCTTTCAAAATTTAATCATATCAAGATTTTTATATAACAGTTAATCCCTGAAAATTTCATTACTCTACGCTTAAAATTAAGTCCAAGAAGCTGTTCACAAACAAACACACACACAAACAAACCCAAATATGAGGTAAAACATAACCTCCTTCCAACTTCGTTGGCGGAGGTAATTATATTATTCAAAATATCCACAAATACGTAAATCAACATAAGAAATAATTAATGATTTGCAAAGAAACTACAATTATAAATAAAACTATAAAAATGTCACGTTGAGTTTCAAAGTAACGGTTTAAGATAGATCGTAGATCGACGGCCTTTTCACCGACGAAAATTCTATTAACTAATCGCATAATAAATTCATAAATTACTTCCAGATGAATCATATAATGTAAATTATCATGAAAAATATATAAAATTAAGAAAATATAGTAAAAATAAATGTGGAGGAAGAAAATAAGATATGGGGAAAATTGGGCCATTATCGGTGAAGAGACCATTTTGGTAACGGCCTTTTCGCGGACGACACCACCAAAAATAATTCAAATTTCAAATTCATAAACTGAATGCAGATGAATCATATTATGAAGACGAATAGTAAAATATATAGAGAATGAAGAAAATGTGGTAAAAATTGGTACAATTAAGCGTGGAGGAAGAAAATGAGATATGGGGAAAATTGTGAGATTGTTGGTGAAGAGACCATTTATGTTACGGACGCCCTTCTCGCCCATGATAATTCCATTAACTTCAGATTTTGAATTTATAGATTGAATCAAGATGAATCAGATTCTATGGATGAATCATTAAATATATTAAAGATCAAGAAAATATAATGCAAGTCATTGTGGAGATATATAAAGCGATATGGTGAAATTACCTGCAAATTATTATCATCATTATTATTACCAAAAGCTAAGCTACAACCATAAATGGAAAAGCAGGATATGCTATAAGCCCAAGGGCTCCAACAGGGAAGATAGCCCAGTGAGGAAAGGAAACAAGGACAAACAACAAATTAAGTAATAAATAATGAAAATAATATATTTTAAAGACAGTATCAACCATAGATTAGATCTCTCTCTCTCTCTCTCTCTCTCTCTCTCTCTCTCTCTCTCTCTCTCTCTCTCTCTCTCATTAGACATACCCACAGTTTTGTAAATAGCTAAGCTACAACTTTAAATGGAAAAGCAGGATATGCTATAAACCCAAGGGCTCCAACAGGGAAAATAGCCCAGTGAGGAATGAAAGAAATATAAACGAGAAATAAAAAATGAACCATCAGTACACCGTTAAAATGACAAAATATAAAAACCTTCCCAAACCTTTGAATATATATATATATATATATATATATATATATATATATATATATATATATATATATACATATATATATATATATATATATATATATATAATATATATATATATATATATATATATATATATATATATATATATATATATATATATGTATATATATATATACTGTATACACAAACTTTCAAAAGTTTTGCTTAAAACAAATTGAAAACGAAACAAATCAGGTGTAAATACAAAATTCTGTGAATACGTGATCAAATAAAGATGTTACCTTATATGAAATCATAAAAAAGACATTTAACAAGAGTGTCGGTTCTGAACAGTTACTAAACTTATTGGCCAAGAACAATTTGGGCAAGGTTGATCAGACTAACTCCAGTGAAGAAACTAAAGGAAGATATTTCCACTATTCAAGTTGGTTCAAGTAATTGATAGAGTCTGTTCGCTGAGTTAATACTAGAGGGGTACTCAGTAGAGCGCAGACCTCCGTCGCAGGAGCTGATTTCACGACCTTTTGCTCGACCTTGACCTTTGACCTTAACATTTATTAACTGGCGTGGATTTTCATACACTCAAATATGAACCAAGTTTGAAGTCTATGTGACAACGATGTCCAAACTTATGGCTGATGACGTGAATTGGACATTTTGCTTGACCGTGACCTTGACCTTCAACCTTGACCTTCCAAAATTTAATTATTTCCAGCTTTTAATATAACAGTTAATCCTTGCAAGTTTCATTACTCTACGATTAAAATTGTGGCCAGGAAGCTGTTCACAAACAAACAAACACATACAAACAAGAGGTAAAACATAACCTCCTTCCAACTTCGTTGGCGGAGGTAATTAAAAAACTCCAATAACATAAGATTCAATTACATAATTAGCTAAAACCAAGAAAACATATATATATATATATATATATATATATATATATATATATATATATATATATATATATATATATATATATATATATATCCATTTTCACCCCCACATGCAACAAAGACTAATTTTCCACCAAAAATTCCCCATAGAAAAAATATTGAAGTATACAATTATTATTATTATTATTATTATTATTATTATTATTACAAGCTAAGCTACAACCCTATTTGGAAAAGCACGATGCTATAAGCCCAGGGGTCCCAACAAGGAAAATAGCCCAGTAAGGAAAGGAAACAAGGAAAAATGAAAAAATTTAAGAACAGTAACATTAAAATAAATATCTCCTATATAAACTATGAAAACTAACAAAACAAGAGGAAGAGAAATAACATAGAATAGTGTGCCCGAGTGTACCCTCAAGCAAGAGAACTCAAACTCAAGACAGGGGAAGACCATGGCACAGAGGCTATGGTACTACCCAAGACAGTGGAAGGGAAGACCATGGTACAGAGGCTACGGTACTACCCAAGAGAGTGGAAGGGAAGACCATGGCACAGAGGCTACGGCACTACCCAAGACTAGAATATAGGTTATAAGCGTAGGTATGTTGCAAAATGCGAGAACGGATCTAGTAGCATACATAAGTAGGGCAATGCTTAGGAAAGAATTTAAACAGTCCAAATTGACCACAACAGGGTAAAGCCAAAACTGAGGATTTCCCAACTAATTTCAAGGTAGAATTAAGGGATAAAAGTCAATATTAAGAATATTATTAATTTCGTTATGTACAGGTAAATTAATCTTAATTCTGATAATAGATATAAGCTTAGAAGCTTTGCAGCTCTCTATAATGCGGTAGAGTGGCCGCAAACTTATTTTGCAGAGTGAGCACCAAAGATAGCACAGGGGTGTACTGTAGGCATAGTTCTCCTGAAGATAAAGGACCCAACTACACTCACCTGAAGAAGAGAGACCCTGATTTTCTTCACCTGAATATAAGCGACCCCAGCTTATTGACGTCGCCAATCTTCAGGTGATACATTTTGGCTTATACCACAGTATAGAAAAAAAGGGAATATATATATATATATATATATATATATATATATATATATATATATAAATAATATATATATATATATATATATATATATATATATATATATATATATATATATATATATATATTATATATATTCACATTAAAAACTACTTTATTAAATATTTGTTAAAAAGAACATATTTATGCAATCAATCCATATTTAATATAAAGAATATTGTCTTGCAATTTCATTAAAAAAATAATCGAACCTACCATTTAAATTCCTTTCAAACCACATAAATTGCTGTAAATATGAATTTAAAAATTCTTTCTTACAGCCACGCATTGTTTTAATCCTTGATTTATGCTTGTCATAATAAATTAAGATGGCCTGTGTTTGTAATCCTGTTTCTGTATCAGTAAAGTTACGGCTTGGTGCTGAATTCTTAGATGTGATTGAATAATTCAATAAGCTTTCCACATTCATCACTGTACATTACTGAACCAGACAAAACAACTTTTGCTATGATTGGAGGTAGAGTTGCAGCATCACGTGTTTTAACTATCTCCATATATATACAACACCTGGTTTAATGCTTGTGTCGACCATTCCAAATACCCATATTGAATCAGTAGAATTTCAAAAGTTCAAAGTTGGAGCAAATGCTTTTTTGTTGACCAGGCGGACATGAGTCTTTTTATAGTTTATTTATGACAGATTTGTTTTTGATGTTGTTAATAGTTTATATATGACATGTCTGTTTTGACGTTGTTACCTATTTTAGAATGATTTATTGTTAATTTGTTCTCTTCATTTATTTATTTCCTTGTTTCCTTTCCTCACTGGGCTATTTTTCCCTGTTGGAGCCCCTGGGCTTATAGCATCTTGCTTTTCCAACTAGGGTTGTAGCTTGGATAGTAATAATAATAATAATGATAGAAACATTTTGTCTCTTAGTCATTAAAGAGAAATAAGATTTTTCCTAGATACCGTCAAATTAAAAAAAAAACATTTATTTGCTAACATATAGATTAGTTTGTTAGCACTTTTATTGGTTAGTCTTACTCATGTCGTTACACTAATAATAATCATCTTATAAACTGGCTAGTTAGCTTATTAGTCCCATTCTTAAATTTAAATTCCTCACCTGAAGGAAAACGACCCTAATTTTTTTCACTTGCAGATAAGCGACCCCAGCGTGTGTTGGGGTCCCCAGTCTTCAGGTGATCCGCATGAAGTGCCCACTTACTTCAATAAAATACTAATTTGCATGAAGCACTCAATATATACCAATTATCTTAAATCCAATCTCAAATTTTCCATCTAACCACAGAATTCTCCAATCGTCTTTACAACAAAGTTAAGAAAAAAAATAACTATCTTTTGCCGCCTTCGTCTGTGCACTCTCATGTCACGAATCTTATCAACCAGGCATTACTGCAGCTGAGTGGTTTGGAAAGTCTTGACCGATATACCAATACCCTTGGCAATAAGGAAGAGTTGGCAGTTCCTTATGTTCTTGAAACCTATACGCTCATCCCCTACACATTTACTGTCCAAATGAACTGAATTACATCCTAAGACGTAAAGCTGTTCAGTTTCATTGTATGGTTAAACTATGGATTAGATCAGTTTTTCCCAACCTGGGGGAAATTTCCCCCTGGGGGGGGGGGGGGGGAATTTGAAGCTTCCAGGGGGGAAACAATTACAATACCTACTAACTAAAACAGGCGGAAAATGTCCACATAGTATGTGCAGCAATTTGTTGTTAGCCATTCAATTGTGATATGATCATATCAGTTCTCACTGACATGATATTCAAGGGGAGAATTGGGGTGTCATGCCCATTTTTGAGGCAGGCGAGTGGGCATGAGGGCTGGGCGGGGCATGAAGGGGGAAATCTGGATGGTTGAACTGGGTGCAGGGGGGAAATGACAGAAAAAAGGTTGGGAACCACTGAATTAGAATCTCTTGCCTAATTGTAATAATACATTAGCGAATCTATCCTACATCAATCAATAGACCTGTTGCAATAAAAACCAAGAGATAGATATAATATAAATCCATTGGACATACAGCTAACTGTTAACATTTATGTTTATCCAATGAATAATCGATTATAGTTAAAAGATTGACTATAGTGTCACACCTTTAACACATGGTTTCAACTCAGTCCACTGAATACAAATGCTGATGTATTGGCTACCCCATGCAGCAGCAGCAGCAGCCTCAATATATTCAACCTCTCGTGCCATAACACCCAATCGAAGTTACTCTACTAACAACAAACGTTCCTATATTATTATTATTATTATTATCATTATTATTATTATTATTATTAGTAGTAGTAGTAGTAGTAGTAGTAGTAGTAGCTGCTAAGCTACAACCCTAGTTCGAAAAGCAGGGTGCTATATGCCCTAGGGCTCCAACAGGGAAAATAGCACATTGAGGAAAGGAAATAAGGGAAATACAAGATAAGTAACTAACAAGCAATATAAAATATTTTAAGAACAGCAACAACACCAAAATAAATATTACCTATATAAACTAAAGAGACTTTAACAAAACAAGAGGAGGAGAAATTAGATAGAATAGTGTGCCAGTGCTAGTGTGTACCCTCAAGCAAGAGATCTCTACCCCAAGCTAGTGAAAGACCATGGTACAGAGCCTATGGCACTATCCAACAGCAATCCTACACACAACTTGAGACGTCTCTACTGTAAGGAAAACTTCTGTGTAATTTACACACATTCAAATGCTTAGTTACAATTAACAAATGTTCATGAAAAAATCAAATCTGATATATACCTAATGGTAGGTCAACCCTCTTCAGTCTAAAAAAAAAAAAAAAAAAAAAAATAGAAGAGATATTATCAGTGTACAGCTAGACTAAATGGCACACAAGATCTAGAATGCAAATATAACCAAGACAAACTTTATATAAATTAATATCAAAGATAACCAAGTTTGGTGAAGAGAACCATGTACACAGTTATTATAATATACCAATTTAATTCGGATCAAATTCCAAAGACATTACAAAAATGTACAAATCTTTCGAAATGTACAACAGAACTACAATAGCCCTAACACTACCTGTTAAAAAAAAAAAAAACCGTAATCTTAATCGGAAAATCTTGGTAAAAAATATATATTGTTCTCAGCCGTAATTCAGTAAAATACAGGTGACTGTAATTTCTACCCTACTTTGTTATTATCTTTTAAGGTTTGTGAGCCTAATATCACTCCTTTATGTCAATATATTTATCTTCAAGACGTTAAATGCCTGGCAACATTTATTCCAGGATTTTTACCATCCTTAATGAAGTTAAAAGTATCCTGTTACTCTTACCGCAAAGTCCTCCAATGATGCAGTTAGAAGCTCTTGGTCCGTGACACCCAGATTAGAACAGCACCTGTAAAATTCAAATTCAATCAGCTACATACAAAATTAAAAGTAACTAAAAATTGCTTAATTTTTTGGCACATTCACACATGTGCAATGAACTAGAAAATACAGCATTATTGTTTGATCTTTCTTGGAGAATCCCAAATAGAATTCCTCCTATCCTATTTACATCGTATCCTATGTATATCGTATCCTATACAGAACCCATTTGGAGTCTAATGCTCATGTAGACCATAGACTACAGCATGTACATCGTAGATTAAGTTTAAGTTTATAGGAGTAATGTATAAAGCAAATTTAGATTTTATCTTTCTACTTATTACTCATGTTCATGACGTCAACATCTAAATTTAATATGTTTATCTTACTTCTCTTAAGTCAATTATGATAAAAACACCGATTCCGTTTACGAATTCAATAAATTGAGCAGTGTTCAACCTAAAGACCAAATGGAAACCATCATCTAATTCTCACATCTAAAACATAGGAAATTTGGATATTCTATTACCAGCATACTACAAAAAAAAAAAAAAAAAAAAAAAAAAAAAAAAAAACAATCGTGCCTACATATTTGTTCGTCCACAATCAGAGTTCATGAGCTGTCCAACTTCTAATAGGTTGAGAGAGAGAGAGAGAGAGAGAGAGAGAGAGAGAGAGAGAGAGAGAGAGAGAGAGAGAGAGAGAGAGAGAGGTGGTTACATGGCAGGGGTTAATATATATATACCAGGCATGTGCCAAATAACTACCTGTTCATAATTAAAACTTATCAAATAATTCTACAAAATTCTTTCATCTTCAATCACAATATAGTAAAAGGATAGACATTTTATATAATCTATATTCAACGAAGATTCATAGATTCTTTCAAATACGAATTATCTTTCATAATTAGGATTAAGGTTTTTGTGGAATGTTAGTTTGGGCATTTAAACTATTGATTGGGAAATTAGGTTGTCAGGAACTATTCCTCGCGTTGAAGACTTCACAAAACAAGATGGCAGGTAGAAATTCCTTCCTTAAACTTCAAATATTCACCTTATTCGCATCATTGTGCTTATCTTAAGTTGATTACCTTACTAGTTTACTAAAATCCGCCTTTACTTGAAACACTATGGGAAAAAAAAAATCTTATCTAGTTATTTAGTTTAACTATCAATGCTTGGGCTCACTCTTAAAGTAAAAATGTCCAAGTTAAACTTTTAATTTCTCAACAAAGGCTTCCTTTGATACTTTTAGTTCAATTCAAAATGCTACTAATCTTGCAACATTTTTTTTCCTGTCATGAAAATCAGAAGGTCACTTGGTGGTAGGAGACGAAACGTCCTCATTCGTCAAATCAAGGGAAATATCAGTTGACAGAAAACCTGTCTACTTCTCCAACAGAATACTGAAAGAGGACTGCTCATTTCCACACAAAATGCTTGCCTACATGTTTTGCCATTTAGATGAGTAATAAGTTACCAATATAATGTATACAGTCCAAGGGTAATCAATGCATTATTACTGGCTACATATTAAGTCATTCAAATAAAACTTGGTCAAGTAAATGATAAGAGATATTGATCATTACACCATGTTATCAACTGTGGTACAATATTGTATGCTTTCTTACCAATTATACTATTATTATCATTATTCTTATTACTTGGTAAGCTACAACCCTAGTTGGAAAAACAAGATGCCCTTGGACTTGTAAGCCCAAGGGCTCCATCAGGGAAAGTAGCCCAGCGGGGAAAAAGAAATAAGAAATTAGATAAAAGACTTGAGTGTTTTTTCGCTTACACTGAGCTAACAAACAAACAACCCATTATTGTCGGTATATTTAACTATTCTCATATCAAGACACACTTGAGAAAAGCCAAGTTAATCCTAACTGCATTAATACAACTTACTTTTACTTTTAGGGGTTTATTTCTCGCCCTCCACCAGACACTAAGAGTCTGTTCAGGCGGGCCTTGATGTGTGAAAATCATTTCTTTCCAGTTTATATTTTGCTCTGTATCTTATCAGTTATTTCGCTAGCATTTATATTCAGGCTTAATAGTTTTCAAGTCACTATTATAACACTTTCTAAAAAGAT
Source organism: Palaemon carinicauda (assembly GCF_036898095.1). Lineage (NCBI taxonomy): Eukaryota > Metazoa > Arthropoda > Malacostraca > Decapoda > Palaemonidae > Palaemon > Palaemon carinicauda. The sequence continues at coordinate 43,584 of NW_027171782.1, read as the reverse complement.
AAGTCTTTAGATTTTTCTGTGTATCATTTATCAATTCATGATTAGTTTTACCTACATTGAGTTGTATTCATATGATATAAGAAAATACATTTAATGTACTTCGCCTGCATATTCGGTCATTCTGATTACAGTTCCTTACGAATATTACATAAAACACAATGTCAGGTTGTTAAAACTCCAAAATAAGACAGTAAGTTTAACAGGTGTGTTACAACCAGAGATAGAAAATCCCCAATATCGATTAATCTGCGCTGAATTAAAGTTAATTCTAATAGCCAGGCCTTCTCCATCATGAGGCTCAATACTACACAGTATTCTAGAAGTTTTATTCCAGCTGTGACCAAGATGTGGAATGATCATCCTAATCGGGTGGTTGAATCAGTAGAACTTCAAAAGTTCAAAGTTGGAGCAAATGTTTTTATGTTGAACAGGCTGACATGAGTCTTTTTATAGTTTATATAGGACATATCTGTTTTGACGTTGTTACTGTTTTTAGAATGATTTCTTGTTAATTTGTTCATCATTTATTTATTTCCTTTCTTCACTGGTCTATTTTTTACCTATTGGAGCCCTTGGGCTTATAGCATCTTGCATTTCCAACTAGGGTTGTAGCTTGGCTAGTAATAATGATAATAAAATCAACGATCCCTAAAGCTATCGATGTGTAGAGAGAGTTTTGTTGCACAGAACATCACACGGCCAACAACAAATCCTGTCAAAACTAAACTAGTGACGAGAGTGGTTTTGTTATGGGACCAAAGATACCCAGAGTTTTATGGCTTTCTAAATGCCGTGTCCCAAAGATTGTATATAATCACCGTATGAACAAAACGACTTTAAGATTGAGCTCTTGACTAAAAGCAGTTCTATGCTAGAGTAAACTTTATTACAGTATTGAGAATTGAATGAGCCTCTTGCTTGAGGGTAACACCCGGACACACTATTCAATCATTTCTCCTGTTTTTGTTTTTTTGAAGTTTGAAGTTAATATTCATAAAATATTTCCTTTTAATTGGTTATTACTTCGCTTATAGTTTATTTCCTGTCCTCACTGGACTATTTTTCCTTGTTGGATTCTTTGGGCTTTTATCATCTTTCTTTTCCCACAGGAGATGTGACTTAGCTAGTAATAATACAAATTTGGATCTAGAGAAATTAACAAGACAAATTATTTAGCATTGAAGCATAAGCTGTCGGTGCTATGCATTTGGTCATCCCTTAGAAAATCTTAAGCGATGCCCTGTTGATAAAGTCCTTGCCTAATGAACGCCAGACTGGGGTTAGAGTCCCACTACATTCGTTAGTTTCTTTGGTCGATGCAACCTCACCATCCTTGTGAGCTGAGGATGGGGTGTTTGAGGGAACCTATAGGTCTACCTGCTGAGTCATCAGCAGCCATTGTCTGACCCTCCTTGGTCTTAACTTGGATGGAGAGGGGGTTTGGGCGCAGATCATATGTATACATGATCAGTCTCTAGGGCATTGTCCTGCTTGCTAGGGCAATGTCAATATCCCTTGTCTTTAAACCTTTTAAATTCTCAATTGAATCAACAGCTGCTAACGACAGACTACAATACGACATTGTTCCTTTGGGTCGTAGTGAGAGATGGTCTCCCTATAGGCCTATAAGGGGTGAGTGACATAAGAAACAAAGGGATTGGGCTTTTAAATTAACACTTATGGCAACCACTGTTAGTTATTATAGTCTTATGATTATACGACTTCAATTAGTAACACTCCGAAATCTAGCACTGTCTTGGGTTAGAGTTCTCTTGCTCGAGGGTACACTCGGGCACACTGTTCTATCTTATTTCTCTTCTTGTTTTGTTAAAGTTTTTATAGTTTATAAAGAAATATTTTTTTCTAATACTGTTATTAAAACATTTAATTTTAATTGTTGATTAATTTTCTTGTATCCATATTTCCTTTCCTCACTGGGCTATTTTCCCTGTTGGAATTAAAATGACAGTCTTTTACTCTACTTATATGACTAGCTAAAGGGAAACTCGTAGAAGCTACAGTATTTGTCCATTTAAGATCAGTTTTCCACTTCCTATATATCAAATACCAAAAGAATTGACTGTATTACTAGTGCTAGAATATTTCCCTATTCTAATATAATTAAAATTTCCTATTAGTAAAATCTCACACAGAAAAATTAAGCGAATAAACTTTCTATAGGTCGTTCAAAACTATACACTACGACTAAATTTGTGCCCAGGAAGGTGTTCACACACAAACAAAATACAAACAGGGGGTAAAACATAACCTCCTTCCAACTTCGATGTGCAAGATATCCACAAATACGTAAATCAACATAAAATATAATGAATGATTTGCAAATGAACTAAAATTATAAATAAAACTATAGAAATATCACGTTAAGACGTCATGAGAATTTTAAACTAACCGATTGTAGATCGACGGCCTTTTCACCGACGAAAATTTCAATTAACTAATCGCATAATAAATTCATAAATTGCATCCAGATGAATCATATTATATAAATGAATCATGAAAAATATAGAAAATTAAGAAAATATAGTAAAACTAAGCGTGGAGGAAGGAAATAAGATATGGGGAAAATTGAGATACTGTCGGTGAAGAGACCATATTGGTAACGGCCTTTTCGCCGACGACAACTCCAAAAATAATTCAAATTTCGAATTCATAAACTGAATGCAATATTAATCATATTATGCAGGTGAATAATATAATATAAAGAAAATTAATAAAATATGGTAAAGGTTAGTACAATTAAGCCTGGAAGAAGAAAATGAGATATGGGGAAAATTGTGAGATTGTCGGTGAAGAGACCATTTATGTTACGGACGCCCTTAACATCCCCCATGATAATTCCATTAACTTTCGATTTTGTTTAATTTATGAATTAAATTCAGATGAATCATAAAATATATTGAAAGTTAATGAAATATAGTACAAGTTAGTGTGGAGAAATACGAAGAGATATGGGGAAATTATCTGAGAAGAGACCATTTTCAAGTTTGAGTTTGTTACCCGATTAAATCCGCGCACTGGATATCCCTAAGTCTACCTCAAGTCTTTTGATAGTTTATAAATAAATTCACCAACAAAAGATACATCTAAATACAAATGATTCTATTAACACTTTGGTTTTCAAAATACTTACTATTTTGAAGCCAGCAAAACGTTATAGAAATGATCTGGATAAGTCAGTCCTTGTAATAAAAGCAAGACAAAATATGCTCTTAAGTTAGAAGCAAAATTTCAGGGGAAGACCTATGCAAAGATGAAGAGGATACTACAAAACATTCATTTTCATCCCCAGAATTAAATCAGTCAATGAAACAAGACATAAGCGTAGGAACGTTGCAAAATCCGAGAAGGTTAAAAGCCAAAACCGATGATATCCCAACTGATTTCAAGATAGGATGGGATTAAAATAAAAGTTAAGGATTTCATTATCAACTTAGTTATGTTCACACAAATTAAGCTTAAGTATGATAATAGATATAAGGTAAGAAGCTCGGTACCTATCTATAATTTGATAAGAGTGACCGCAAACTTATTTTGCGGAGCAGCTGCAAAGACAGTCGACTGTCCTTTAGAAAGCCCTTAGAGTTCTTTTGCTTTAGGGATTTTTGGAATATAGTCATTAAATCGATCTTCGCCACCCTTGTCAAATGCTTCGAGGTGTCCAAGTACACTTGGTGAAAAGACGAAATCCAGTGCATTCTCTCTCTCTCTCTCTCTCTCTCTCTCTCTCTCTCTCTCTCTCTCTCTCTCTCTCTCTCTCTCTCTCTCTCTCTCGTTTTAAATACCTGTTCGCTAAATGTTTAAGGCTGTTACACAATCTAGTCTCCATCTTTTTTCTGACTATAAATTAATCTAATTGTAGGTAAATCAAGTCTCTTTAAGGCGTAGAGAGAGAGAGAGAGAGAGAGAGAGAGAGAGAGAGAGAGAGAGAGAGAGAGAGAGAGAGATTGCCTTGTAAGTACTTGTATAAACGAATCTGGTCAAAAACCATAACAACACTGGGGGGTCTGGGAGCAATGAAATTCTGACTGCACATCAAAACTTGCAACCACTCTTTGCAGTTTGGTGCAAAAAGGTACAACTTTTTTATGCCACGGGAGAATTTTCAGCATCTTTTGCAACAATTATAAAATGCTAAGTTCTTTTTGCTTAAATGTCAGACGAATATCTGTTCAGTCAAACTGTTTGTAAGCTTTTTTAAAATTTATCAGTTTCACCATTTTTATTAAATGCTAATCATCATAGATTTATTCATTAGCAGTGTTCATTGGCTATTTTAATTAATAGTCTATGTTTATCAAAGTAATAACAAGAAATATTTAGTTTTTTTTTTTTGAGAGAGAGAGAGAGCCAATTATGCAACTTGGAAACCTGATATTTCGTTAATTATACGCCGAGGTTATAAATACTGCGTGAGGAGCACTGTAGACAAAACCCAAATCCCTGAAGTTGTGTGTATATATATATATATATATATATATATATATATATATATATATATATATATATATATATATATATATATATAATTAATTCTAGCTAAGCTACGTAAAACTAGGTTAAAAAACGTGATGCTACAAATCTAAGGGCTCCAACAGTGAGGAAATGAATTAAGGTTCTTTACAATTAAGCAACAAATGATTTTTAACTAGACCAAGTTTTCAATAATGTATTTAATAAGTTATTACAACTCAAACTGCTTCGATATTTGAAAAAAAAAAAAATTAATATTTGCATTATGCCGGCAAAATAATTGGATAGTTTAAGTATATTAGATAATTGTTTATGAAAATGTTGAAGATTACGTAGAAACGAAACAGTACCTTTCTCTCTCTCTCTCTCTCTCTCTCTCTCTCTCTCTCTCTCTCTCTCTCTCTCTCTGCACCCCTTAACATGAACCTACAGTTTTGGCTATTTGGCCAGAGACCATTCCGAATTCAGGTGAAATGAGAGAGAGAGAGAGAGAGAGAGAGAGAGAGAGAGAGAGAGAGAGAGAGAGAGAGAGAGAGAGAGAGAGAGAGAGAGAGTCTAAGACTAACAATTATTCTTCCTTATTATTTCCTAAAACGGCCGCAGTCAATCTCCTTATAATAATGAAATATTAAACATTAATTATTGTCACCCTTTATTGACACTTCAGAAAAGTCACTTACCGTACAATATAGAAATATTCTAATCAAGACAAGAAATTACAAGAAAAATGAACCACTAAAATGTAAAAGACTGGTAATCAATATATCTTCAAGATATTTAAATGAATATAAATCTGAAGTTTTAACTTTAATTATAAAGAAAAAATAGGATTTTTAAAAGTAATATTGGTAGATTTAATTATATGTAGTTACTAGCAATTACTCAAGTTGAGTCTGACTGTTAGTCGCTAAGTTTAGAACTTGATTTTAACCAACAGATTTTTAACGAATACAAGAACATTGTTGACCTTAAGTTTACTGTTTCCTTTGACAAATAATCTTGTAAAATTAGTTAAGTCAACATACTCCCCACCCAGGTAACATACAAACATCACGACCGAATCCTAGGGGGATTTACCCCAAAATAATGGGGGATTTATCCATGAATCCTGTGGGGGGTTTTCCCTAAAATCCTGGGGGATTTATTCCGGAATCCTGTGAGTGTTTCCCCTAAAATCCTGGGGGATTTATCCAAATATCCTGGGAGCTTATTCCACGAATACTGTGGGGGTTTACCACAAAATCCTGGGTGGATTTACCCCAAAATTCGGGGGGATTTACCACAATTTCCTGAAGAACTTACCCCAATATCCTGGCGGATTTATCCCATAATCCTGTGGGTGATTTAACCCCCAATCTTGGGGATTTAAATCCAAATGCAGATGTCATTTACCCACGAATCCTAGGGGATGTAACCCAAAATCCTGGGAGGATTTAACCACGAATCCTAGGGGGATTTAACCATGAATCCTAGGGGGATTTAACCACGAATCCTAGGGAGATTTAGCCACGAATCCTAGGGGGATTTAACCACGAATCCTAGGGGGATTTAACCACAAATTCTGGGATTTAACCACGAATTCTGGGATTTAACCACAAATCTGGGAATTTAATCATGAATCCTAGGGGAATTTAACCACGAATCCTAGAGGGATTTAACCACGAATCCTAGGGGGATTTAACCACGAATCCTAGGGGGATCTAACCACGAATCCTAGGGGGATTTAACCACGAATCCTAGGGGGATCTAACCACGAAACCTAGGGGGATCTAACCACGAATCCTAGGGGGATTTAACCACGAATTCTGGGATTTAACCACGAATTCTGGGATTTAACCACAAATCTGGGAATTTAATCACGAATCCTAGGGGAATTTAACCACGAATTCTAGGGGGATCTAACCACGAATCCTAGGGGGATCTAACCACGAATCCTAGGGGGATTTAACCACGAATCCTAGGGGGATCTAACCACGAATCCTAGGGGGATCTAACCACGAATCCTAGGGGGATTTAACCACGAATCCTAGGGGGATCTAACCACGAATCCTAGGGGGATTTAACCACGAATCCTAGGGGGATCTAACACGAATCCTAGGGGGATTTAACCACGAATCCTAGGGGGATCTAACCACGAATCCTAGGGGGATCTAACCACGAATCCTAGGGGGATCTAACCACGAATCCTAGGGGGATTTAACCACGAATCCTAGGGGGATTTAACCACGAATCCTAGGGGGATTTAACCACAAATTCTGGGATTTAACCACGAATTCTGGGATTTAACCACAAATCTGGGAATTTAATCATGAATCCTAGGGGAATTTAACCACGAATCCTAGGGGGATTTAACCACGAATCCTAGGGGGATCTAACCACGAATCCTAGGGGGATTTAACCACGAATCCTAGGGGGATCTAACCACGAATCCTAGGGGGATTTAACCACGAATCCTAGGGGAATTTAACCACGAATCCTAGGGGGATCTAACCTCGAATCCTAGGGGGATCTAACCACGAATCCTAGGGGGATTTAACCACGAATCCTAGGGGGATTTAACCACGAATCCTAGGGGGATCTAACCACGAATCCTAGGGGGATTTAACCACGAATCCTAGGGGGATTTAACCACAAATCCTAGGGGGATCTAACCACGAATCCTAGGGGAATTTAACCACGAATCCTAGGGGGATCTAACCACGAATCCTAGGGGGATCTAACCACGAATCCTAGGGGGATTTAACCACGAATCCTAGGGGGATCTAACCACGAATCCTAGGGGGATCTATCCACGAATCCTAGGGGGATCTAACCACGAATCCTAGGGGGATCTAACCACGAATCCTAGGGGGATTTAACCACGAATCCTAGGGGGATCTAACCACGAATCCTAGGGGGATCTAACCACGAATCCTAGGGGGATCTAACCACGAATCCTAGGGGGATTTAACCACGAATCCTAGGGGGATCTAACCACGAATCCTAGGGGGATCTAACCACGAATCCTAGGGGGATTTAACCACAAATTCTGGGATTTAACCACAAATCTGGGAATTCAATCATGAATCCTAGGGGAATTTAACCACGAATCCTAGGGGAATTTAACCACGAATCCTAGGGGATCTAACCACGAATCCTAGGGGGATCTAACCACGAATCCTAGGGGGATCTAACCACGAATCCTAGGGGGATTTAACCACGAATCCTAGGGGGGTTTAACCACGAATCCTAGGGGGATCTAACCACGAATCCTAGGGGGATTTAACCACGAATCCTAGGGGATCTAACCACGAATCCTAGGGGGATCTAACCACGAATCCTAGGGGGATTTAACCACGAATCCTAGGGGGATCTAACCACGAATCCTAGGGGGATCTAACCACGAATCCTAGGGGGATTTAACCACGAATCCTAGGGGGGTTTAACCACGAATCCTAGGGGGATCTAACCACGAATCCTAGGGGGATTTAACCACGAATCCTAGGGGGGTTTAACCACGAATCCTAGGGGGATCTAACCACGAATCCTAGGGGGATTTAACCATGAATCCTAGGGGGATCTAACCACGAATCCTAGGGGGATCTAACCACGAATCCTAGGGGGATTTAACCACGAATCCTAGGGGGATCTAACCACGAATCCTAGGGGGATTTAACCACGAATTCGGGGGATTTCACCACAAATTCTCTAACACCAAATCGTAGGACGATTTAACCTTGAATTCACCGGATTTAAATACAATTTCTGGAGAGTTTAACCGCAAATTCTGGGGATTTAATCACAAATTCTGGAAATTAATAATATTGCTAAAACCTATCTTTGGCACCACGATGTTTAACAGGTTAACAAATCGAGATTGTTTCAAGAACAACTCAAATTGCCTGTCTTCTGAAAACACTGGTTAACAAACACAGTCGTTTCTCAAAGGAAAATCAACTTAGTGTTTACGAAGGATTTAAAAGGAGTATGAATTGATATCCTACAGTCAAAAATAGGCCTAAATGTTCAAAAATTCCTCTAAAGGAATAATTATATTAATGAATAAGAAATTGCACCTTTAAATTAATAACAATTACACCGTTTATGATTTAATCAATATATTCATACTTAATTAATGACTAATATAAAAGCACTTTAATAATAATTTAATCATATCAATACACTTTAAAAAACGTCATTTTCATTGGAAATTCTCCGTAGAAAAAATATACTTCTCAGCCGTATTTTTACTTTACTTTGTTATTATCTTTTACGGGTTGGTGATCGTAATATCACTCCTTTACGTTAATATATCCGTTTTTAAAACGATAAATGCCTGGCAACATTTATTCCAGGATTTTTACCGTTTTTCTTTAGGGTAAATTTTCAGCAATGTAAACAAAATAATGCCATCAGTATTAATTTAAATTATATTAATATAATTTTAACTATATCAGGAATGATAATTTATATATGTTTAATAACCAGAATAAATAAGTAAAATAAAAAATAGACCAGTAATGTATAAATTAAATACACAAGAAATGGACATATGTTCGCTGTATTTATAAATTAACTAAGTGCGATTAATTATTATAATTAGTATAAATTCCACAGAGCATAAAAGATTTTACAATTGAAAAAGGCAAAACAAAATGAATAACTTCAACTCTAACCAACATTATTCGTGGATAAAAAAAGTCTAAATTTCATGGTCCACTTTGTCCAACCATCAACTCTCTCACCTGTCAGTCATACCTTAATGATAGGTAGATACTCTATGCCCTTCCCCCCACCCCCCCCCCCCAGCCCAGCGGTGGCTATTATCTTTCCAGTAATATATATTAAACAATTAAATGTAGTATTTCATATCGTGTCTATGATCTCATAAAATGGCTTACTGTTTTTCAATAATCTCAGACAAAGTAATCCTTTCCAAGTGTGGATACCTTGACGTGGTGAAAGGGTTTGCGTATCATAATCAACAAAGCTGTACTAGTCAGGGACACATATACTAGGTTGGTTTGCTCTGAGCTAAGACAAAAATCTCCTACCATTAATGAGCACTGGCCAGCATGATGATGAAAACTGGCTAAACCCCAGACAAGAATAAAGGCATGTCTGAAGGCTTTGTCCTGCACTCGACTAGAAACTGCTACATTATCTATATACACACACACACACACACATATATATATATATATATATATATATATATATATATATATATATATATATACATACATATATATATGGTAAATGTGTAGGAGAGCTCCGCGCTCGATTTAAAAGTTTCTAAAAGTAAAAAACGAAAGAAAACAGTAAATTAGAGCTACAGTTACCTTGAAACTGTGAGATAATCCTCCTACAACCACCTAACTCTTACACAGAAAATGTAAGCATAAACCTACTACTACAATTATGGGGGACCCCAGTGGGAAGCGGGGTTTTTTGGGTGGGGGGAGGAGGAGAAAAGTGATTTTTCGGGGCACTACCGAACCTAATACAACTACCTACCCTACCCTGGGGGCCATGTACCCCTACCTAGGCCTACCGGGGGGGGGGGGGGCTCTGCCCCCCTGCGACACCCCCTTAAGGCCACAGTAATTTTCAGGGCACCACCGAACCTAAGACACCCACCTAACTTAGCCTATGGGGCCCTGTACCCCTACCTAGGCCTACCGGGGGGGGGGGGGGGCTCCGCCCCCCCTGCGACCCCCCCTTAAGGCCACATTGAGTTTCAGTTCAAACGAAACAAATTCAAATGAAAACGCCTTTTGCAAAAAAAGGAACAAACTTCAAATTAGTCTCAATATCTAACTTACCTTTGAAACAAGACACGAAAAAATTGCACCTCCTCTTCCTTTTCCCACGAGTAACCACACTACGATCACACCGGAATGCTAATTTGTTGTAATCTATACGGCACACATTTTCACAATTAGGGCACTTTTTCTCTGCCAAAATCAAACCATGACGTTGAGCAAATGCAATTAGCAAATCAACTTTCCCTGAATAATGTACACAAAAATCCCCATAAGAAATAAAGCAATTGTCACAAGTGACACAGTCGGAACGGGATGAAGGTCCTGCTAATTGCTCCATACTTCACGGCAAAATGAGCTTTTCAGTTTGAAGGGAGATCCGAGACGTGCAAAAATATTCCTCCGCGGAACTTCACGTAAACTGTGGTAACTGGTGGAAAAATAGCAGGGATAAGTGAAGTAATAAGTGTCAGCATTGGCTAGATTTGTAAAAACCGCCATGATTGGTTTTCAAACAGTGTGACGTCAAGAAAACACCTGTTATTGGTTAGAATAGCATTGAGAACTAGTGTGCCATACGCAGTAAGGCGGTGAAACAGCTCATTTTAGCCAAGACATCACACAGTAAACAAAAACAAACACTTAGAAAAATTCCAAGTGAAACATAACTATACACACGAATATCTTCGTTAAATAGAAGCTGCTCATATATTGACTATTATATAAGCGTTCTATATGATATAATAGTGAATTGTAGGTGTTTAAATTCTTCAAGATCTTCCGCGGAGCTCTCCTACACATTTACCATATATATAAACAAATGCAGCTGTTTCTAGTCCACAGCCGGAC
>NW_027171782.1:20000-27500 GCF_036898095.1 Palaemon carinicauda | reverse complement strand
TACTACAACTACAAGGGCTTCCACAGCATTGTACTGATGGCAGTCGCAGATGCTTCCTACAGGTTCCTCTATGTGGATGTTGGGGCAGAGGGTGGTGCGTCGGATGGAGGAACATGGAGCAACTGTTCTCTGCATGATGCTGTAGAAGACAACATAGCTGGAGTGCCTCAACCAGAACCACTCCCTAATGATGACCACCCAGTGCCCTATCACTTCGTTGGGGATGACGCCTTTGCTCTACGAACCTGGATGATGAAACCATTCTCCCATCGGTCACAAGTCCTACGAGAACGCATATATAGCTACAGGTTGTCTCGTGCCCGACGTGTCGTTGAGAATGCCTTTGGAATTTTAAGTCAAAGGTTCCGTTGCTTCTTGACGACTATGCAGCAGAAGCCCAGCACCATCAACCTGATCACCATGTGTGCCTGTGTCCTGCACAACCTCGTCCTCATCAAATACCCAGGTGCTTTGTCAGAAGTGGACTACGAAGATCCGGACACACATGCTCTGATCCCTGGTGCATGGAGGAATGAGCAAAACCTGCAGGGGCTTATGACTCTACCCGGCCATCATATCCAGAAGGATGCAAAGGATCAGCGAGACTACCTTTCACATTACTACATGTCCCCTGCTGGTGCTGTCCCTTGGCAAGAAAAAATTGTAGTACCTCCATGAGCTGTATAGTTGTTCCATTTTGTAAATAAAAGAAACGTATATTTTTCGTTTGTATTTTTTGTGGCCCTTTATTTTAGTTTCTATAAGAAAGCATTTGATTTACATATAAATAGCAGACATAAAATATGTACAACTATTAAGAAAGCATTTTATTTTTACATTCAAACAGCAAACTTCAAAATTTCTTGGGTTTATTTTTCATTACATTTTTATTTAAAACAAAAAAATGTGCATCTTGATTGGTAATAGATGAAAATAAGTGTGTGCATGAATTAAGACATCATTTAATTTTTACATGAAAACAGCAAACTTCAAAATTTCTTGGGTTTATTTTTCATAACATTTTTATTTAAAACAAAAAATGTGCATCTTGATTGGTAAATAGATGAAAATAAGTGTGTGCATGAATTAAGACATCATTTAATTTTTACATGAAAACTGCAAACTTCAAAATTTCTTGGGTTTATTTTTCATTACATTTTTATTTAAAACAAAAAAATGTGCATCTTGATTGGTAAATAGATGAAAATAAGTGTGTGCATGAATTAAGACATCATTTAATTTTTACATGAAAACAGCAAACTTCAAAATTTCTTGGGTTTATTTTTCATAACATTTTTATTTAAAACAAATGTGCATCTTGATTGGTAATAGATGAAAATAAGTGTGTGCATGAATTAAGACATCATTTAATTTTTACATGAAAACTGCAAACTTAAAAATTTCTAGGGTTTATTTTTCATTTCATTTTTATTTAAAACAAAAAATGTGCATCTTGATTGGTAATAGATGAAAATAAGTGTGTGCATGAAATAAGACATCATTTCATTTTTACATGAAAAACAGCAAACTTAAAAAAATTTGCCTATAGCGACAATACGTCAACAAAGGCAGGATCGTTACCTCGATCGTGTCGAAATCCCCGAGCTAACAATATAAGCATTTTATGCGGACCTAAATAGCTAGATTATTAAAGCAAAACAAACTGGGAACGTCGCTCTAGCAAACTAAATGACCCATAAGAGCGAGCGATAGCATCCTGGATGCCTCCGGTAGGCAACAGCTCTTGTTTACGTTAATATCACTTTTGATTTCATTCAAAATGACAAGAGCTTACATTTATACATAGTAAAGATAATACTCAACTTTCCATTATTTTTTCACATTAAGACAGCAAATATAAAAACATATTAGCTTTATTTTTCTTTCATTTTCATTAATTTTTTCGTTTCCTTTTTGCTTCTCTTCATTATAAAGATAAAAATAGTTTGAAATAAGATATCATTTTTTTTTCCACATTAAGACAGCAAATATAAATTTTTTGGGGGGTTTATTTTTCTTCACTTTTATTATTTTTTACTTTACTGTTTCTTTCTTTGTATTTTAAGGAAATAGATGAAAAGTGTTTGTAAATATATAAATAGTTTATTTACATTAAAACAACATATATATACAAGTATCACACTTCAATTATGTACAAATATTTTACACTATTTAAATTTCCTTGTCCTTGACTGGTGGGGTATCAAGCTCCTTGGACGAGTAGAGGGGTGAGGGTGTCATGGCTTCATCAAGGTTGCTGTCGATGGTCCCCGGGGTCAGGACAGGGAAGGTCAATGGACTTTTGAATGCCGCCGACAGCGACGTTAATGAAGGTGCTGGTGAAGGAGCCTGGACAAGGGTGGGTGACGACACTGGCACTGATGGCGAGGTCACCTGGACAGGGGTGGATGACAGTGGAGTTGGCATCCCTGGGTGCCACTCCGTGGTACGGGGCAAGGAAGAAGGGCTTGACTGCGGCACCCAGTTATGACTGGCTGGACGATGCTGCTGCTACTGCTCTGGCTGTGCATGCGAGGGTCCTGGTTGAGGGGACTGCCAAGGTTGCTGCTGGTGAGGGGGTTGCCAAGGTGACTGCTGGTGAGGGGGTTGCCAAGGTGACTGCTGGTGAGGGGGCTGCCAAGTTGACTGCTGGTGAGGGGGCTGCCAAGGTGACTGTTGCTGAGGGGGTTGCTGATGCACAGGGGGCTGTAAAGGTTGCTGTTGCTGTGGGCCTGCCCAGGTCTCTGAGGATTGTTGCTGTGCCTGCTGCAAGACCTGAGTCTCGTCCCTGTAACGTTGTGTGAGATTGAGGCACTCTATTTGGAATTCGTGCCATCGGTGTACTGGGATGGCACGCATGTAGCCTTCCAGCAGGCACGAAAAATCGTGCACAATCTTGTGCTGGCCCATAAATGTTGGGGTTGACGAATCAGCTTTTGACACAAGCTGAAACATAAAAAATATTATAAAAATATATTATATATTATATATATGTATATATGTAACAAACATTGAAACAATTTAGTACAGCATTTTAATGCAACAGATAGCATATGTCAAAAAAAATTAATACTCACATTCCTCAATATATTGCTGAAATCCTTCTCCGACACATAGGTGTCGCTGTGAGAGGTGTCAAGTGTTCGGCAGGACCCCTTCCCCTTGTCCTTCCTGGTGGTGGTAGATGCCTGGCTGCGAGTCCCCGTCGACCTCACGTCATCGTCGACTTCGCTGGCTGTCGTGGCACCTCCTTCGGAGCCACGAAACTCCTCACTGGCGACTGTCTCTCCCCGGACGATGTGCTGTATGAGGAACGACCAAGTGTCCATGAGGAAGTCATCACGGCCACTCCTTTGGGCTTGGCCAGCTCCACTCTTCTTCTCCTTCTTCATAATTTTGCCAACCCTCCTCCTCAAGTTTTCGTAGCGTTTTTTGCACTGGGCAGCAGTGGCAGGAGGTTCCAGCTGGCTTCCTATATATGCCCACCTGCTGTCCTTCAACACCTTGTTTATCCACTCCTTGTGTTTCTTGTCAAAGAGCATGGGGTTCTCCTTGACAAGGTCGGCCAACGTAGTCTCCGTCTCTTCCGTCCACTGGTAGTCAGGGATGTCCTTCTTAGACACCCGAACCCGCTTCTTCTTTAAATCGCCATCACTGGATACCTGGCTCTGGCTTGTATCCTGCTGTGTCTCCGGGATGACCATATCGAGACTTGAAAATGATGAATGAGGAGAATCTCGATCTGCAGTCTCCTCCATCACGTCCATTTTCCTCCCCCTTCCCTTTGGCTGCTTCAGTTTAGGCATGTTGTCTCCTCGCTGGCGAACTCTGGAATGGCTAGGAGTGTCCTCGGACCTCAATTTATATACCCCCTAATCCCCTTAATCACACGAGAGCTCCACCCCCTGATAATCCCACGAGAGCTCCACTGGCGGAGTAGGAGGGCACTAGCATGAGTAGGCGGGCACTAGCGTGAACCGGCGGGAACTGGCGTGAACTGGAGTGAACGATGCAGGAACTGGCGTGAACTGGAGTGAACGATGCGGGAACTGGAGTGAACGATGCGCGAACTAGCGTGAACAGTGCGAGACAATGCGGGAGTACAATGCGAGATAATGTCAGTGGGAAGGCTGCGATGCGGGAACTGGCGTGAACTGGAGTGAACAGTGCGGGAACTGGAGTGAACGATGCGTGAACTGGCGTGCACGATGCTTGGAAGGGGAAGCATGGCACGCATTGGTACGCTCTGGCACGCCAGTTCCCGCACTGTTCACTCCAGTTCACTCCAGTTCACTCCTGTTGGCGCATCGTTCACGACTATTTCACGGCCATTTATAGCGTGCCAATGCGTGCCACAAACTTTAAACATTTCAAAGTTTTGGGCCCGCATGGCACGCATTGGTACGCGAGTTCTCGCACTGTTCACGACATTTTCACGGCTCGTTCACGCGAATTCGCGCATCAATGCGTGCCAGTGCGTGCCACGAATGCGTGCAAGTGTCAGGGGGGCTTTAGATTTGCAGACAGAACGAGGCAAAATCTATTTGCTGACAAAGGGAATAAAATCGGTTGGAAACTCATGAATAAAACAAGTGTTCACATTGGCACCACTTCGTACCACTTCATCTCTTAACGCTGTTAATTAAAATGCCCCATTTGACTCCACTCACAGCTTGTTCTAGCAAGCCAGTTGAAACTTAGTTGCTTCCTATACTGTTGAGGTGAGCTATATTACTACCCAGTGCGTCCTGCTACCATCTTACTATAGTGTTCTGGCCCAAGGCATAAGGTCCTTTCATGGATTATTGATAGTCTTCCGTAGTTCTCTATTCATGGTCACCTCTTTTAGATCTTGGTACCTTCTGCTTCCCTTCCTCCCTCCCTCCCTCCCTTCAGGTCTTGTGGTCTCTCCAACTTATTTTCAACACCCTCCTCCTTCTCCTCCATATCCACATTTCGAATCCTTGGCAGAGGCTTCTTGTCTGTTGCTTTTATAGTCCAGGTTTTCAGAACTGTATAATGCTACACTCCATGTGAAACATTTTACAAATCCTTTCTTCAGTTCCATTTTGAGTTTTCCCGTCATTATTATTATTATTATTATTATTATTATTATTATTATTATTATTATATCCAATTAACCAAGAGCCATGAAACCTATTGCACAGAGAAGGGGAGCAAGATACACTTTCATTGTTTAAAGATGAACAGCAATAGCTATAACTTATGTTTTTACTTCCCCTGAACTGAATGTAGTAATTATTGAAGAACATTGAAATAATAAAACAAAAATCTAAACTAGATGTGCAACAAATCTAAAATATCAACGAATCTATGTGTTTTCTTTTAGTCGAATCAAACGCTGAACTGCCATACTATTCCTTTGAACACAAAACAAATCAGTTGCAAAAATCTATAGCAAACTTATATCTGAACTGAAGGATTCATTTTTACAAAAGGTGTCAAAGAGAATAGTAAATTAACCCTAATATGGTATCTATCAATCTTGGCATTGGTGTGTTTTAGGTTTGGTTTCGGTTTGGTTTGGTTTTAGTTTGGTGGTTTAGTTTGGTGGTTTGGTTTAGTTTGGTTTTAATTGGGTTTAGGTTTGGTTTTGGTGTTGGTTTGGTTTTAGTTTGGGAGTTCAGATTGGTTTGGTTTTAGTTTGGTAGTTTGGTTTGGTGGTTTGGTTTGATTTGGGTTAAGTTTTGGTTTTGGATTGGTTTTAGTTTGGTTTCAGTTTGGTGGTTTGGTTATAGTTTGGTGGTTTGGTTTGGTTTGGCTTGGTTTGAGTTTGGGGGTTGGTTTAGGCTTAGGTTTTGGTTTGATTTTGTTTGGATTTGGGTTAGGTGTTGGTTTGGTTTTGGTGTTGGTTTGGTTTGGTGTTAGTATGGCTTGGTTTGGTTTAGTTTAGGGCTTTGTTTAGTTTTGGTTGTGTTATGGTTTTTGTTTGGTTTTGGTTTGTTTCAGTTAGGTTTGTTTTGGTTTGGCATGGGTTTGGTTATTGGTTTGGTTTGGTTTTCGTTTAGGTTTGGTCATTGGTTTGGTTTGGTTCAGTTTGGGTTATGGTGGGTTGGGTTGTCTCGGGTTTAGTTTGGTTTTCATTATGGTTTTGGTTTTGGCTGGGGTTTTGGTTTTATTAATTGGTTTTAGTTTGGTTTTGATTTCTGTTTGGTTTTAAGTTTGGTCTGGATTGGTTTGATTTAGGTGTTTTTTTTTGGTTTGCTTTGGTTTTGATTGTACTGTGGGGTTGGTTTGGTATGGTTTGATTTGATTTGGTTCAGTTTGGGTTTTTTGTTTGGTTTGGTTTTGTTTTATATTGGTTTGGGTAGGTTTTGTATTGATTCGGTTTAGTTTGGTTTGTTTTGGTTGGTTGGTTGCTTTTTGTTTTGTATTTTGTTTTGTTTTGTTTATTTGGTTTGATTTGTTGGTTAATGGAAGCTTCAAAACAAAACTTTATTACCACACTAAATTAGAATTTCTATTGTCATATGATATATTGCATTCATATATCTAGTTGGCCACGTGGTCACTTTTTAGTATTCCCCTTAACAAAATTCCCGATAATTATAACTATAAACAAGTTTCCAACTCCATCTATTGGCCTCTGAGAGAAGCTTGGTTGTTCTGGTTAACTGCAGGGGAGGAAGGGTGTTAGAAAATTGTCATATTTGCAATTTTCTCCGAAGTTATAGTTTCAAATAGATTTCAGTATTTGCATTTTGAATTAATTTCCTAAACTGTTCTGCTGAATACTTATATTAAGGCTAATATGATTGAACTAACGACATTTTAAGTGAGGCTGACTTTATTTTTCCCCTAAACTAATAATGCATTGGCCCATCATAAGCGAAATGAAGACCCTAATTACCAACAGAATACGATGCAATATAAAAATAATAATATATAAGTGGCTTGTATGATTATGTATCACGAATCCTAAATTATATTCTTTATATGAATTTTAAAAATTGGCGTTGATAAACGAGCTCAATAAATCATATTTTCTGTGATTAATCGTATTTTGAGGTTTCATAGGTTGGTACTCCTGACTGCTGCAAGGACACTAAAATAGGGTGTTGGGATGACGTCATCGTAAGTTTTGCGCAGACGAAATAGAAAAAAATAATTTCATACGTTTAATTAGTGGATTAAACGTTGTCTTGACGTATTATTTTATATGTTTACAGTTAAAACGTATCTATTACATCAATAAATATCTGTACAATAAGTAAATATCTAAAATGGTACTCAGTGTACAAGAATTCCTACAAATTTGAACTATTTTCGTCAGTGTCGTACAAACTATTTCAAGCTTCGGTTGGTAATATCTTCAAAGATTTCCCAACTTGTACACAGACAACGGAATGGACAAATAGCTCAAATTCTTAATTAGAATTAGAAAGTAACTTTAGAATTTAATTTATTTCTGAATTCTTCATCAGTGTCTCGCAGGAGGCTTCGTCAATTTACCTAATAAGAAAATAATAAAAACCATTC
>NW_027171782.1:15000-17500 GCF_036898095.1 Palaemon carinicauda | reverse complement strand
TATATATATATATATATCTTTTGATAGCTCAGTCGGTAGGGTCGCTGCTGGCATGGTTTCCGGCCCACAGGTGGGGGTTCGAATCGCCACCCGGCCAGAAGCTGTAACCTTAAAATGAATTCCAAGTGGATATATATTGCCAAGATAGAATTCGGTATTAAATGCCATTCGTGGGTGATATTTACATTGATTGAAATCACGTGTGCTTGTGATATATATATATATATATATATATATATATATATATATATATATATATATATATATATATATATATATATATATATATATATATGAAGAATAAAATATTCCGCTGCGAAAAATATCAAATCTGTTTGGTCGAAAAGAAAGTTCATCCTAATAAAACGAAGACACCTGCCTCGAAAAAATCATTTGCCCAAAATCAAAAAATTTCTTATTGTCCAAAAAAAGTTACTCCCAGTATTGTCCATACTAAGACGGAGTTTCTGCTGGGACAGAAAAACAACTACCGTAAGAGAGGAAATTGAATCACAATCTTAAAGCTGTTACGATTGCAAACACTTCCGCCTGTAGAAAAGAAACCTTCTTGAAATATCGTAGACGGGAAACGTCTTAATTGCAAAAAAATAAAAATTATTGCTATTAAAAGCTCTTATCACGAAAGAGAAGGACACAAAAATGCACGGACGAAAGCAGAGAGAGAGAGAGAGAGAGAGAGAGAGAGAGAGAGAGAGAGAGAGAGAGAGAGAGAGCAGGGAAGGTCACAAAAACGCACGGACGAAAGCAGAGAGAGAGAGAGAGAGAGAGAGAGAGAGAGAGAGAGAGAGAGAGATGCTACAATCCAAATTTAACTGTGTAAAAAATATGAATGAAAATATAATGATCAAATCTTCAACAAGATTATGACCTCTAATTTACGCATGTGAGTAGTCAACTACCGAAGTCAGAATTTCCTCCTAAGAGTGAACTGGAATTTTATTAATTATTATTATTATCCATAAATATATCACATCCAAAAGAGGCAAGATCCTCTCTTCAACCACAAAAAACAAGGAAATAAACGTTGGACAACTACAACCAAATGAAGTTTGATTACAAAATAATTACAGAAGGATAATTGCGTAATTGAAGCTCTTGGATAACACATACACATATATACAGACACACAGACACCACCACCTCCTCATTTCTCTGACTGGCCAATCCCCCTCCTCCTCTTAATTTCTGTGCTTGGCTAATCCCCCCCCCCCCCTCCTCTTAATTTCTGTGCTTGGCTAATCCCCCTCCTCCTCTCTACTTGTCTAACCCCGTCCTCCTCCTCCTCTCTCTTCTTGGTCTAGTCCTCCTCTTCCTCTTCTCCTTCCCCCTCTAACTCTATCGAAGAAAAGCAAGCCTGCATAACTAAAGTGTAAAACAGGTAGACCACTGTGGACGATTCCTCATTAGTAAAATGCCTTCAAAATATCGTCGTATGAAGAATGATAACGAACCTAATAGCAACAGAGAACAATTTATAAAGAATAGAAAGCTAGGGAGGAAGAGAAAGGCGATAATGATACCCTCTTAAGAGAATCTCTTATTATTAAAGTGAACCCGACATATATCTCACGCATGAAGAAAGTCCGAAATACATTACCGATGGTACTAATCAATTCGAGATGGGAAATCGATCGTCGATAAGAAGCAATTCGTTTAGGATGGAAATGATATCGACAAGGGAGCTCTCCTAACAATCTAATGGTATCAGTGTGAGACACGATAGAAAAAACCCTTCCCTTTCAAGAACAGAAGCTCCCAAAAACATTTGGGGCACAGGGCTGCCGAAACGTGGAATAGAAAGTAATAGATAATTAATATGAGTGTTTTATTATTTATTTTCCCCGTGATATCTATATAAAAAGTGACAATAATTGTAAAGTCTATGAAAGTGTGGATGCTATGGGACTAGGACGCTCGGTGGAGTTCAGCGTTTGGTGTTGCCGACTTCACTGAAAGACTGATTCTTGAATCAGCGTTGAGGGAATTCATTGCAATTGCCGCACAACAGTTGGCTTTTCACCAATTGATTCGTCAGCTCAAGAAAAATCCTCCTCAGTTCAATATAGAGTAACTGACAAACGTTATCAAGTGAGACTTAGAGAGGTGAAATTGGGACTAATCAGCTACACCGCTGAGCGTGGAGTTGCCTAGTGAGGAGAATCCGGCAGCCCTACTGGGGCATCCAGCGCCTTTTTTAACTTCTTATACTGATTAAACTTGAATTCAAATTTAAATCCTGTTCGCTAGGCATATTACCAACATCTTCATAATAAATGGTATATTGTAAAGCAAATCTGCCTACTAAGATATGGACGGACTATCATATGATAAATCCTAAGCGTTGATCATTCAATGTTTCTGATACACACACACAATGATTCGAAACATTAGAAGATCGATCTAAAGATTCACTGTACATTAATTTAAAATCAGGAAGGGCCCTCAGCTAATGAGACACCACTAAAAAAGATCTTATAAA
>NW_027171782.1:5000-10000 GCF_036898095.1 Palaemon carinicauda | reverse complement strand
TCATTGCATATGGAATTCCATCGGGTCCAGGGGCTGTATCGTTGCAATGAGCAAGTGCGGAATCAAATTCTCTTTCAGTGAAAGGAGAATTATACGACTCTTCCCTTCTTGTTGCAAAATTCAAAATTTTCTTTTCTTCAGTGCTCCTATACTGGTGACCAGGGGCTCCTTCACACTTGCTGGATACATTTGAAAAATGATTAGCCAGGGCATTGCTAACTTCATTTGCTTCAGTTACATACTGGCCATTCACCTTCAACACTGGTGGTGGGTTGGGGGTGAATTTGCCAGCTATCTTTTTTACTTTCCTCCACACAGAAGATGGTGGTGTTCTACTGTTAATGGAGGAAACAAAAGACATCCATGACTGGCGCCTTGCTTCTTTCTTGGCACGACGGAACTGTGCTCTACATTTCTTGTACATAGTTAAATTCTCATCAGTTCTGCGTCTACGCAATCGTGTTAGAGATGATCTTGTGGCTCTGTGGTGTGCAGTTAGTTCTGAAGACCACCACGGGACTGGTCGTCGTTTGAATAACCCTGTTATTTTGGGAATTGAATTGACTCCTGCTGTATGAAGAGTTTCATTCAGTAGGTCTATGGCATCATCAACACTTTCAAACTGTTCTGCTCTCCCTTCGATTTCACTTAGCTCGGAAAATTTAACCCAGTCTGCCTTGTCTAGATTCCAACGTGGCGATCTTTGCAAAGGCGGACCCTTGTTGGTGTTTATAATGGTTGGTGCATGATCACTAGTATGCCAATCATCTAATGTCCTCCAATCAAAATCAAGAAGGCAGTTAGAGCTTGCAATTGAAAGGTCAATGCATGACAAAGTACCTGTCTGAACATGGAAGTGTGTGGACTCTCCTGTATTAAGGAGTCCCACATCCTCATTCTCCACAATTGATGAGATAATATTGCCCCTAGTGTTGGCCAAAACATCACCCCATAAAGGATGTCTACCATTCATATCTCCCAGTAAGAGAAAAGGTTGAGGGAGTTGTTGAATGACCTCTGCTAAATCATCATACAAAATATCATTTGGAGGTAAGTACAGAGAGCATATTGTATATTTTCTCCCTATATCAATTTGTACAACAACTGCCTGCAGGGTTGTACGTATAGACATGGGTATTTGGGGAACATCTCGACGAATGTACATGAGACTTCCGCCATGGCTCCCTGCTTGTTGATTATATGGTGTTCTATAGCTAACATACTCTCGAGGACTAGGAGTGTTAGAATCAAGCATACTTTCCTGTAGACATACAACTATGGGGGAATGCTCATGAATTAGGAGCTTAAGTTCTTCATATTTCGCCCTCAAACCCTGACAGTTCCATTGCAAAATGGAGGAGAAAACTATGGATTATTTCTGGAAGACATCTTGGATGAGGTCTTCCCATTAGCAGTTTTTAATTTAACATTATTACCAGTAGGTTTCTTCAGAGGTGGTCTTGTTATGTTGGGTTTAACGTTGGTGTTTTTCTTTGTATTCTTTTTATCTATTTGTTGAGGTGGATGGTGGACCTCAACTTGAATTTCTGATTTATTCAGTCCATCTTCTGGTTCATTAGAAACCTCAATAGACAAAACATCAAATTTATTTGATGTCATAACCTTAACGTTTCTAATGGAG
Source organism: Palaemon carinicauda (assembly GCF_036898095.1). Lineage (NCBI taxonomy): Eukaryota > Metazoa > Arthropoda > Malacostraca > Decapoda > Palaemonidae > Palaemon > Palaemon carinicauda. The sequence continues at coordinate 8,358 of NW_027171782.1, read as the reverse complement.
GGTGGAGAGAGAGATGGAGGTCTCTCTCTTTTGCGATTAATAGATGGTGGGATTCGAAGTTTTTGCACCTTTCCCACAACAGGTGCATCAGGTAGGTTAGTCTTAAGTGGAACCTCCATCAGATCAGGCAGGGACATGGCCTGAGAGAGGTTTGTATTACTTTTTGTAATGGCGGCTGAAGGCTGTACAGCAATGGGCAATGACCTAGTGTTAATACACCGTGGTAAAGCCTCAGGAGGTGATATGGTTACCTCGTTATTTGACATTTTGTCAGATAGTATACTTTTTTTTGAGCTATTGGCAGTGCTAGGTTGGTTTGATTTTAATGCCTTAGCATATGTATTTGATTTATTTAATAGTCTTTTGGCATGGGTCACACTTATGTGTTCTAAGTTTGATTTGTTGAGGGCAGCTTCCTCCAACTTATATAGCTCGCAGATCTTGTCTGTGGATTTGTGATTCGAGCTGCAATTTAAACACCTGGCTCCAAGTGCACACTCTCCATGGTAAGATTTGGAGCAAATACCACACATCTTCTCATTTTTGCAAACTTTGGACGGGTGCCCAAATTTAAAACAATTAAAGCATTGCAATGGCTTCTGCTTGAAGGGTCTTACTTTAATCCTTTCGTTCTCGATAATAATATGAAAAGGTACATCAGCATCCTGGAACGTAAGGATTATCATTGATGTACCTGGGACTTTATGAACTTTCCAAACATTTAATGGACACATGGCCAGTATCTCCTCCTCTGTAAAATCATATAGATCTCTGTTAAAAACTACGCCCCTTCCGTAGCTAAAATTTAGGTGGGGTTTGACATCTAACTTAATGTCATCATTACTTATTTTCATATTGGACAATATTACCGACTGTGTACTGGATTTGGCATGGATAAGGAAACTATTTTTTCCGAAACGAGATATATCGCCTGGTGCAATAGTTCCTACTTTTTTCTGAATCAATTTGCATATTTTAAAATAATTCCCTGTAACCCCCTTTGATTCAGCTATAAGCCACATCGGTGGTTTTGGATTTCTCTGGGAGGGCATGACTAAATCTGCGTCTTTTTCCAACCAATCGGCAGGCCTGTACACATCTAAATCTTTTGGTACCTTATCGCAGAGAGCAGCCGCGACATTCAAGTTATTAATTTTGATATTATTCAAATTACTTATTGCACTAAATGCTTCGTCATAACTACTATAAGATATCCACGAATCCCAAGTTTCAGCTTCAAGTTTCATCCTTATTTCTTTTATGCATCCATAGCATTCAAATGCTTTACATAGATCATCATAATTTGTTTCTATTGAAATTTGTGTAACATGGAGGATTCGAAGTTTCCTCGTGTTACCCAAATTACTCGATTTAGAAATATCAGTAGAATGGTCCTTTCCCGTTCCGAGGTCATCAACAGAGCTATCCCTTATCACATTAGCAGAGGTCGTCAACAGTGCCGGGGGAGAGTCAGCGTATCCAGGGGATGGGGGTTCGTTCCTTAAAGAATCCATTATACTAAAGAGAGAAAAGAGTTAGTTTGATGTACCTGCTCGAGAATGTTAGGCCATCACACGTCGGAAAGGAAATTTGCACTCTCCACTATCGGCACAATGAGAGTATACTTCCCAGATGGTCCACTCCATACCCTACCCGAAGGATAGCATCAAAACAGATATAGAGGCACAGGTGTAAGCTGAACCCGCCTGTTAGGACTGAGACCAAGAAATTATGGAATCATCCTCCCCATATCTATAATGACGGGCTTCCGGCCAAAAGCCGAGAGTCCTACCCCAAGCATTGGATCCCCCTGGATTCCGAAGACCCAACACTTGAGAATAGTTCCGCCAAAAAGGTCCAAACCATCTTCGGGATGGCTGAAATCATCCAATACTCTCACATATAGCTTTGAATGCAAACACCTCCCAACCGTGATACCTCCTCCCACTCATCAAAGCAGGCAGCAATAAAGGATGTATGAACATCCCCGCCTGGGCTACAATGGATGTAAAAATATCCAAGCCATAGGAGAAAAGAAAAAAAAAATAAATAAATATATATGTACATAATATATACACACATATAATGAGGGAAATTTTTCTCATAGAGTTTGGAAAGCAAGACTAAAGAAAGTTTGTGAAATTAGGATAAGGTCGAAGTAATATTGAGAAAAAGAAAAAGGTAAAAGAGAGAAATTTAGATTCGAACTGGGGGAGCAATTTCCCCAAGTTCGAGAGCCCTCTTGCCCGTCACCAAGTTTCAGCACGGGAATGAAATGCCGTGCTGAAGCTCAATGACTTCATCAAGGCATTCTCTCATTAAGAGGGTGTATATATAGATACACTGTATATATGTATATATATATATATATATATATATATATATATATATATATATGTATATATATATATATATATATATATATATATATATATATATATATATATATACATATATATATATATGTATATATATATATATATATATATATATATATATGTATATATTTATATGTATATATATATGTATATGTATATACAGTGTATCTATATATACATATGATATATGTCTATATATATATATATATATATATATATATATATATATATATATATATATACACATATATAGACATATATCATATATCATATGTATATATAGATACACTGTATATATATATATATATATATATATATATATATATATATATACATATATATATATACATACATATATATGCATATATATACATATATATATGTATATATATATATATATATATATATATATATATATATATATATATATATATACAGTGTATCTATATATACATTATGATATATGATATATGTCTATATATGTATATATATATATATATATATATATATATATATATATATATATATATATATATATATATATATATATATATATATATAAAAACATTTAATGTATCTATATATACATAAGATAAACAGTATATGCGTGTGTGTAAACAGAGTATCCCGTACCAAAATAAATAATAAATATTTTCACTCAATTAATTATTACCGTGTTTCTAATTGAATAACTCCATTTATTGACGCTTACAAGAAAGACAAACCAGTTGAAAAAACAAAGGAAAAAACTTTAAGAGAGGGGCAAGAGAGCGTGCTAGAAATAGGAATGAATCTAGAGCGATTGTGACGCAGTTCCGGTAGGCCCTGCTGCTTCCTCCGGTGCCTTGGATGACCGCGGAGGTAGCAGTAGTGGGGGATTCAGCATTATGAAGCTTCATCTGTGGTGGATAACGGGGGAGGGTGGGCTGTGGCACCCTAGCAGTAACAGCTGAACTCGGTTGAGTCCCTTGTCAGGCTGG
>NW_027171782.1:0-2500 GCF_036898095.1 Palaemon carinicauda | reverse complement strand
CAGGTGGCTTCAAACTGTTGGAACCTAGATTCATGTCTACTTTGGGCTCCAGTCTCTTTAGATATGCGGCCCCGAGACTATATAATAAGCTCCCAGGAAACATTCGAATGATTGAAGACATTAAGGCTTTCAAGAGGAAACTAAAGACTTTCTTATTTCAACAGTCATACAACAGTGACGATTTAACAGTAAATGAACAATACGCGATATGAAACGTTAAATACTCTGAACGAACAAGGTCAAACGACAGTGGAGGTCCTGTAGAGAGTGGGGTTCCCCTGTTGTATGGGACCGGAAAAGTAGCCATCAAAGTAAAGTAAAGTAAAGTAGGAGATACAGAGGTTAGCTGCTATATCGAGGATTTCACGGTTTTAAATAGAGAGGAGACCAACCTATGTTACGGTGATACAAGGAATTGCAATGGTTATGCACAGACCATTTTTATAAACTATGAAAAATTTGGAGATGAAATTAAATTCGTCACTTCTCTAAGAGATCCACTAGAAAATCAATAGACATATCAAGAAGGTCAACGAGAAGAGAAGTCCCCCTACCACCGCTAGTAACACGGGACCATGACCAAGTTTACATCCTATGCAATGTAAAATGCAGAAATCATACAAATCATTAGCGAGATCCCAAATCTAACCTGAAAGTTATATAGTCTCCGGTCTTCAACAAACTTCTTCAGAAGCCAAGAAGGATTAACCTGGTCACATCATAGCATCTATGTACATAGAATTTTACCAAAAAGCTATTTAATAGATACGATGCACAGAAAGATCATCACACCTAACCTCAACAACTGAGAGGAAACCCTATCTACTTTTATATAGGCCTTTGCATTGAAGGATCCATTTATGTCTCACAGTAAATATATACACAGTAGTGGTGTAGTAATTAACTCACCCTTTAGATTGGTGTTCATTAACTCGTAAGTGAGTATAATTACATTCCTCCAGCATATACAGTATAACATATTTGAAGGCGTGGCAACGTAGCTGTTAGGTACTAACAGAGAGGCGAGGTGAATGCAAGTGAATCTTATTAAACAGATGCTGTGCTCATAAATAAACAATTGAGAGCAACAATGTCACAAAAATTCAAACAATATGAAATATGCGATAGCAAGCTTAAACTGGTTTCTCTATTATCCGTGCGGGAAAGGGCGGGAGATAAAAAGAAATAAAAGAAAAGAAAAACAATAGCATTACGGTGTATGAACATGTACGAAACACGTGCGGTACAGGGGAGTGGACAATCCGTCTTCAAATTTACTTGTGAGGGAAGCATAAAGAGAAAACCCTCTTCAAAGTCACAGTATTTTGTAACCCATGGCTATAAAGAGTCTACCAAAAGGGACAAATTAGTAATGGACAAAGTGAAATAATAAATATCTACAAAAAGAATATCATGGATCCCCTTACCCAACTTTGCTCTACTATGGCTATATTGAACAACGAAACCAAAGTACTATGGGGTAATGAGATTAAAGAGGCATATAGACTAGTAGGAGCAACAGGTATATATGTAGATTATGTTACAACATCTCAAGGACGAGTCACCAACTCTCTCTCTCTGGAACATATTTATGGGGGCGACCATGCACTCAAAAGACAATAAGATGAAACAACCCGACAGAAAAAAACAAAATGAGAGCTACTCTGTAATGTTCTGACATAGTCCTGCTGGTGATCTACAAGAGGAGGAATAAGACAAGCATCCTTCTCAAAAATAATCTTGTACACATCAGCCAGATTGAACACTTTAAAATTTGAAGGAACATAAGTTGTTTATAAATAATGGCAAAGAGGATGTCCAAGATTTGTTTACACTCCCATCAATTTACCTTCCTTGTCATCTCCACGTAGGGTTGATACATATCCATTACGAATACGTATTTCAAGATAACCAGAACTCTCCACAATACTCTGGACTATGGAAATCCTCGATGAAGCTTCTGACTAATGTCGATTACAAATTTACCTCTATTTTAGGTGCCTTATCTCTAGCATTAGTGTTTTTTATACCTGTATTTCAAGGTGCTTTATCTCTTGTGTTAGTCTTTTTTTTTTTTTTACCTCGATTTTAAGGTGCATTAGTTCTAGCATTAGAGGCTCTTTGACCTCTGTTTTTAGGTGCCTGTATACTCAGTAGTATGAACCCTTGCTGAATACCGATAGAAACACAGAAACCACCACTTCCCTTAGGAAACTCCTAGCCCTAAACCTACTACAGATGGCCACATAACAGGATAACCCCCCATCCACCCACAGTGCTAGATGCTGCAAACCACCATGGTTATCATTGCCGGAATAACAATACGAGATGGGGATCGCCCAGTAAAGTTTCCATTTTCTCACCAAATGGCATCAAAAGATGATGGAAGGTTTTACCTTCACTTCAACCCCCCACTCCGCCTCACCACTTTTTCGTTTTCAATATGTAACACAAACAAATTGGGGAAACAAGTCGAGTAGTTTACAATAACTGCCTATTG